>NW_022295449.1:0-5792 GCF_002776525.5 Piliocolobus tephrosceles
GACACACAGGTAAACTGCTCAGAAACCTGGGGCTTTATAGCCCACTTGGAACAGCCCTGGGCGCTTCTGGGAAGGAAGCGGCCTCTTAAAGAGTCTTCCAGCATTCCCTGCTGTTTCGCCGCTTCTATTTGCCTGTCTCAATGTCCCCCTGAGTCCCCACGCCCCTCACACTCCACGCTGCCACCCTGTTTTTGCTTCTGGGGGCATTTTGCAAGAGACATAGGCACTCTGCTCCAATGTGTGGGGCATTACAGCAGGCCCGGCATAGCCCTGGGGGTTTCTGGGGTAAGAGGGACATCATTGGTGTGTTCCCAGCATTTCTTCCCATCGTGCTGCTTCTCTTCTCTGCCCTCCTCAATGTCTCCCTGAGCCTCTGGGACCTGCCCACGCCACCCTGCGACTTTGTTTCACTTTTGGGGGCCTTCCACAAGAGACACCGGCACCCTGCTCCAAAGCCTTGGGCTTTATAGCCTGCCCAAGACAGTCCTGGGGTCTTCTGGGATGGGAGAAGTCTTTTGGGGCGGCACCCAGCATTCCCTGCAGTCTCGCTGCTTCTAGCTTCTCCCCTCTGCCTGCCTCAATGTCTTCCAGTGTTTCTGTGGCCTTCCCACGCCACCCTGCCATCCCGTTTTTGCTTGTGGGGGTCTTCTGCGAGAGACACAGGCACCCGGCTCCAAAGCCTGGGACTTTACAGCCCGCTTGGGACAGCCCTGGGGGTCTTGTGGTGGGAAAGGGCCTTCATAGAGACTCCCAGCCTTCCCTGTGGCCTCGCTGCTCCTTTTCTCTGCCTGCCTTAACGTCACCCAGACACCCTGCGGCCGGCCAACGCCTCCCTGCAGCCCTGTTTTGGCTTGTGAAGGCATTCGGCCAGAGAGGCAGGCAGCCTGCTCCAACAACTGGGGCTTTACCGCCCAACTGGGAGAGACCTGGGGGCTTCTGGGATGGGAGAGGCCTCCGTGGAAGGTTCCCAGTATTCCCTGCAGTGTCTCCACTTCTCCCCTCTGCCTGCCTCAACATCCCCTTGAGTTCCTGCAGCCCGCCCAGTCAACACTGCGGTTCAGTTTTTGCTTGTGGAGGCCTTCCGCGACAATCACAGGCACTCTGCTCCAAATTCTGGGGCTTCACAGCCCGCCCAGGGCAGCCCTGTGGGCTTCTGTGGTGGAAGCGGCATTCTTGGGAGGCTTTCAGCATTGTCTGTAGTCTTACTGCTTCTCCCCTATGCCTGCCTCAACATCTCCCTGAGTCTCTGTGGACCGCCCATGTCACACTGCACCTCCATTTTGGTTTATGGGGGCCTTCCATGAGATATACAGGTACTCTGCTCCAAAGCCTGGGCCTTTACCACGCTTGAGACAGCTCTGGACTCTTCCGGAATAGAAGAGGCATCCTTGGAATACTCCCAGCATTCCCTGAGGTCTTGCCTCTACTGCCATCTGCCAGCCTCAACATCCGCCTGAGGCCCTGCGGCCCGCCCACTCCCCACTCTTGCCGTGATTTTGCTTATAGGGGCCTTTCGCGAGAGACACAATCACCCTACATCAAAGCCTAAGGCTTTACAGCTCACCCATATCAGCCCCGGGGCCTCTGGGATGGGAGAAATCTCTTTGGGAAGCTCCCAGCATTCTGCACAGTCTCTCTGCTTCTCCCCTCTGCCTGCTTAAATGTCCCCCTGAGTCCCTGCAGCTCTCCCAGACCACAGTGCGGCCCCGTTTTTGCTTGTGGAAGCCTTTTGCGAGAGACACAGGTGCAGTGCTCCAATGACTGGTGCTTTATAGCAAGGCCGGGACAGATTTGGAGTCTTCTGGGATGGGAGAGTCGTCCATGGGAGATTCCCAGCATTCCCTGAGGTATCACCACTTCTACCCTCGGCCTGCCTCAATACCCCCATGAGTCCTTGCGGCTCTCCCGCGCCAGCGTGTTTCTGTATTCTCTTGTGGGGGCCTTCTGCGAGAGACACTGGTGTCTTCTGGTATGGGAGAGGTCTACTTGGGAGGCTCCCAGCATTCCCTGCTGTCTCGTCGCTTCTCCCCTCTGATTGCCTCAATGCCTTTCTTTGTCCCTGCTGCCCACCCACGCCAGCCTGCGGCCTCATTTTTGCTTATGGTGGGCTTCTGAGAGAGACACAGACACCTTGCTGCAAAGCATGGGTATTTACAACCCACCCCAGACAGTCCTGGGGATTCTGGGGTGGGAGAGGCCTCCTTAAAAGGCTCCCAGCATTTTCTGTGCTCTCGCCGCTTCTACCCGCTGTCTGCTTCAACTTCCCCCTGAGTCCCAGTGGCCCGTCTACACCACCGTGCATCACCGTTTTCACTGTGGGTGCCTTTCGCGAGAGACACAATTCTCTTGCTCCAAGGCCTGGGGCTGTACAGCCTGAGCAAGACAGCCTGCGGGCTTCTGAAATGTGAGATGCCTCCTTGGGAGGCTCCCAGCATTCCCTGCATTCTCCCCTCTTCAACCCTGTGTCCCCTACAACCTCAACGTCTGCTGCCTGCCCACGCCAACGTGCTGCCCCATTTCTGCTTGTTGGTGCCTTCCCCGAGAGACACAGGCATCCTGCTCCAAAACCTGAGACTTTACAGCCTGCTACAGATAGCTCTTTGACTTCTGGGGTGGGAGAAACCTTCTTGGGAGGCTCCCAGAATTATCTGCCATCTGGCCTCTTCTCCACTCTGCCTGTCTCAATATCCCCCTGAGTCCCTGCCACCCGGCCACACTACCCTGCAGCCCCGTTTTTGCTAGTGGGTGCCTTTGGTGAGAGACACAGCCATTGTGCTCCAAATCCTGGGGCTTTAAGCTCACCCGAGACACCCTGGGATCTTCTGAGATGGGAGAGGCCTCTATGGGAGAATCCTAGCATTCCATGTGGTCTCGCGGCTTCTCCCTGCTGACTGCCTCAACATCCCCATGAGTCCCTGTGGTCCGCCCATACCACCCTGCGATCCCGTTTTTGCTTATGGGGGCATTCCGCAAGAAACACAGGCACTGTACTGCAAAGCCGGGGGCATTTTAACCCGCCTGGCATAGCACTGAAGGCTTCTGGGATGGGAGAGGCTTCTTTAAGAGGCTCCCAGAATTCACAGCGGTCTTGACGCTTATACCCTCTGCCTACCTCAATGTCACCCAGAGTTTCTGGCGACCACCCACACCACCCTGAGGTCCCATTTTCACTTGTGGGGTCCTTCTGACAGAGGCACAGGCAACCTGCTACAACCCCCTCCCCAGGACAGCCCTGGGGGCTTCTGGGATGAGAAATGCCTCCTTGGGAGACTCCCAGCATTCCCTGCAGTCTCGACACTTCTCCCATCTGCCTGCCTCATCGTTCACCTGAGTCACTGCGGCCCGCCCAGGCCAACCTGCAACTTCGTTTTGGCTTGTGGGGGTCTTCTGCTAGAGACACAGGCACCCTTCTCCAAACCCTGGGGCTTTACAGCCCACCCAGGACAGACCTGGGGGCTTCTGTGATGGGAGAGGCCTTTTTGGGAGGCTCCCAGCATTCCCTGTGGTCTCACTGCTTCTCCCCTCTTCCTACCTCAATGTCCCCCTGAATCCCTGTGGGTCACCCACACCAACTTGCTGCCCCGTTTTTGCTTATGGGGGCCTTCTGCGAGAGACACAGGCAACCTGCTCCAATGCCTGGAGCTTTACAGCCCATGCGAGACAGCCTGGAAGCTTCTGAAAAGGTAGAGGCATGCTTGGGAGGCACCCAGTATTCCCTGTGGTCTTTCTGCTTCTCCAGTCTGCCTGGCTTAACAGCAGGGTGCTTATGTCTCACCCAGAAAGCACCCCCTGCCTCCCCGTTTTTGCTTGTGGGTGCCTTCTGCCAGAGACATAAGCACCCTGCTCCAAAGCCTGGGGCTTTACAACCTGCCTGAGAAAGCCCTGGAGGCTCCTGGGATGGGAGAGGCCTCCTTGGGAGGCTCTCAGCATTCCCTGCCGTCTCACCGCTTCTCCCCACTGCCCTGAATCCATAGGAACGGCCCACACCACATCACACCTCACCGTTTTTGCATGTGGGGGTTTTCCCTGAGAGACACAGGCACCCTGCTCCATAACCTGGGGCTTTGCAGCCCACTCGGAACAGCCCTGGGAGATTCTGGGATGGGTAAGGTGTCCATAGGAGGCTCCCAGCCTTTCCTGCCATCTCGCCACTTCTTCCCTGTGACTGCCTCAACTTCCCCCTGTGTCCCTGTGGCCCACCCACCCCACCACGCGGCCATGTATTCACTTGTGGGGGCCTTCTATGAGAGATACGGCCACCTTGCTCCAAAGTCTGGGGCTTTACAGCTCCCCAAGGATAGCCCTGGGTGCTCATGGGGTGGGAGGGACCTCCATGGGAAGTTCCCAGCATACCGGGTAGTCTTGCAGCATCTTTGCACTGCAAGCCACAACGTCCTGCTGAGTTTCTGCGGCCCATGCATGCCACCCAGCGTCCACGTGTTCGCTTGTGGGGCCTTTTGTGAAAGACACAGGCAACCTGCTTCAATGCCTGGGGCTTTACAACCCACAGGGGACAGCACTGGTAGCTTCTGGGATGGGGGTAGTTTTATTGGAGGCCCCCAGCATTCCCTGCGGTCTCACTGCTTCTCCCCTCTGCCTACCTCAACGTTCCTGAGGCCAGGCAGCTTTCACACGCCAAACTGTGACTCCGTTTTCACTTTTGGGGTCCTTCCTCGAGAGACACAGGCACCATTCTCTAAAGCCTAGGACTTTACAGTCTTCCATGGATGGCCCTCCGGGCTTCTGGGATGGGAGCGGCCTTTTTGGGAGGCTCCCAGCATTCCCTGCGATCTCGCCACTTCTTTCCTATGCCTGCCTCATTGTCCCCCTTAGTCCTTGCAGCCCGTTCTTGCCAGCCTGCGGCCCAGTTTTCACGTGTAAGGGCCTTCTGCAAGAGGTACAGTTTCCTTGCTCCAAAGCCTGGGGCTTTACAACCCATGCAAGACAGTCCTGGGGACTTCTAGGGTGGGAGAGGCATCTTAGGGATGCTTTCAGAATTCCCTGCGTTCTTCCACATCTCCCTTCTTCCTACCTCAAGATCCTCATGAGTCTCTGTGAATGGCCCACCCCACTTTGTGGTCCCATTTTCACTTGTGGGGCTCTTCAGAGAGAGGCACCCTGCTCCACAGCCTAAGGCTTAACAATCCTCCTGATATAGCCGTGGGGTCTTCTGGGATAGGAGAGGCCTCCTTTTGAGGCTCCCAGCTGTCTCCCCGATTCTCCTCTCTGCCTACCTCAATGTACCCCTTTGTCTCTGCCACCAACCCATGACACCCTGTGGCCCCGTTTTTGCTGTGGGGGCCTTCTGAGAGAGACACAGTCACCCTGATTCAAAGCATGAAGCTTTACAGCCTGCCCGGGAGAACCCTGGTGCTTCTGGGTGGGAGATGCCTCCTTGGGAGGCTCCCAGCATTTCCTGTGATCGCCCCATTTTTCCCTCTACCAGCCTCAAAGTCCCCCCTGAGTCCCAGCGGCCAACCAACGCCGTTCTGCATCGCCGTTTCCGCTTGTAGGTGCCTTCCACGAGAGACAGTCACCCTGATCTTTAAAGCCTGGGGCTTTACAGCCTGCGCAAGACAGCCTCTGGGCTTCTAAAATGGGAGAGGCCTTTGTGGGAGGCTCCCAACAGTTCCTGCAGTCTCACTGCGTCAACTCTTTGCCTGACTTAGGGCACCCTGCTCCAAAACCTGGAAGTTTACAGTCTGCCCAGGGCAGTCCTGGGGCATTCTGGTATGAGAGAGTTCTCCTTGGGAGGCTCTCAGCATTCCCTGATGTCTCACCGCTTCTCTCCT
>NW_022295450.1:0-11548 GCF_002776525.5 Piliocolobus tephrosceles
ACTGCTTTAAATGTGTCCCAGAGATTCTGGTATGTTGTATCTTTGTTCTCATTGGATTCAAAGAACATCTTTATTTCTGCTTTCATTTCGTTATGTACCCAGTAGTCATTCAGGAGCAGGTTGTTCAGTTTCCATGTAGTTGAGCGGTTTTGATTGAATTTCTTAGTCCTGAGTTCTAGTTTGATTGCACTGTGGTCAGAGAGACAGTTTGTTATAATTTCTGTTCTTTTACATTTGCTGAGGAGTGCTTTACTTCCAATTATGTGGTCAATTTTGGAATAAGTGTGATGTGGTGCTGAGAAGAATGTATATTCTGTTGACTTGGGGTGGAGAGTTCTATAGATGTCTATTAGGTCCGCTTGGTGCAGAGATGAGTTCAATTCCTGGATATCCTTGTTAACTTTCTGTCTCGTTGATCTGTCTAATGTTGACAGTGGAGTGTATATTCTTTTGCATCCTGCTTTTTTGCTCAACCTTATGTGATATATCCATATAATTGTATGTAGCTGTAGTTTGCTCTTTCTCATTGCCAATCATTATTCCATTATGTTAATATACAATAATAGTATTTATTACTTCTATATTGATGAGAGTTTGTATAGTTTCCAGATTGGATCTATTTTGAATAGTACCGTCTTAATCATTAGTTTACATATATTTTGATGAGCATATCTATATATATATATATATCCCCTTTATTGGATGTATATCTACTAGTGGAATTACTGGTTTGAACATATGCTCAGCATTAGTTGATCTTGCCTAACAGTTTTCACAAAGGTTGAACCAATGTACACTTCCACAAAGCTGTATATGAGAGTTTCTATTGCTCCTCATCTTCAATAATAATTGATACTGTCAGTCTTATTCATTTTAGCTTATGATGGACCTTTTATGTTATAACTTCAGGCCATCATTATTGAGAGTGACTTTATAAAATAGCCGAGAATACTTTTAAGTTTGCTATCTAGAGAAATTCCATTTATTCATCCAGTCCTGGTTCAAAGGATGCCTCATACATGAACTGTTCATTAACCCCTCAGTCAGATTTACTCACCTCTTCATACTCTTATACTATCTTCAATGGTTACAGTACTTATCACCAGTCTTATAGCTATATAATAATAGCTTCTGTGTATATCTGTCTCTCTAACATACCCCTACTTCATGAGGACAGAGACTTGACCTTACTGATTACTACGTTCCCCCATAGTGCCTAGAATATTTACACAGTGAGCCAGATATGAGATATCAGTGGCATCCTAATTGATCAGGACATTCCTCATAGCCTGGATAGAGTCAAACAATAAGTCCACTACATGCTTCCCCAGACATAACCATAATACTAATAGACAACATGTTGACCATTGATTACATCCCAAGTACCATACTATGTGTTTGAATCCTATACTCATTTAAATTTTATGACAATTATATTAGGTGTATACCATTATATTGATAAATCCATTAGCAAAGTAATTGAAGTAATTGAATCTAAGTGAGAAAAGGCTTTAGTCTCACAGTTCATAAGATGTGGAGACAGGATTTGAATATGGATCTGTATGAATCCAGAACCCATACAGTTCAACACTCTTCGGTATTATCTCTCCAAACTGAGTGCAATAATCTTTAGTGTGCATTATTTGAAGAAAAGAAGCAAAGATAAAAATAGTGAACAAAGATGGTAGGGAGGGAGGAAGGAGAGGAAAACAAATAAGGAAGAAAACTAAACATCGATTCAATCTTCTGTAGTAATGCATCATGTTTTTAAGTTCTTGGGTGATCATAATATTTAAATGTATATAAATAACTGAGACTCACAGTTGGAGTATTCTGAACTATTAATACATTTAACAAAGTCTTAGAGCTCTGTAAATATATGAGGACCTACTGCATGCCAATCACTATTCTAGGATCTGTAGGAGATATAAAGATGAAAAAACCAGGATATATTATCTTAAAAATGTGTTGGTGATGTGGTAGTGAAATAATACTTTCTCAACAATGTCCATATATTAAGCCCCAGAACCTGGGAATGTGTTTCCCTACATGGGAAAATAATTTTATTAATGTAATTAAATTAAAGGCTATAAAATGGGAGATTATCCTGGATTATCCAGGTGGGGCCAGTGTAATCACACTTTAAGGAGGGTGAGAGAAGTAAAGTCAGAGGATTAAGACTAAAGAGAAGACATAAGAATGGAAGCAGAGGAGAGAAGAGAAGATACTCTCCTCACTTTGAAGATGTAAGAAGAGATCACAAGCCAAGAAATGGATGCAGGTGGCTTTTAGAAACCGGAAAATACAGGAAAATGGACTCTCCTCTAGAGATTCTAGAAGGAACACTGCCCTACTGTCATTTTATTTTAAGCCATGTAAGACTTCTGACTTCCAAAATGATAAAACAATACATTTTTGTTGCTTTAAGCCCCTAAGTTTGTGGTAATTTTTTAGCAAATGAAAACTATTACAAATAATTTTAGAGAGTTTCTTAGGAAGTAATAATTATTTAATAGTAACAAATATAAAATATTTCCCTGAAAGTTTCGATTACTTATTCGTTCATCCAACAAGTAGTTTTGAGAAACTGCTATATGGAAGGCAGTAAAATACATCTTATTAGAGTCAAGGAGAGAAAAGAGAGGAAGAGGA
Organism: Piliocolobus tephrosceles; assembly: GCF_002776525.5. Taxonomy (NCBI): domain Eukaryota; kingdom Metazoa; phylum Chordata; class Mammalia; order Primates; family Cercopithecidae; genus Piliocolobus; species Piliocolobus tephrosceles. The sequence goes on from NW_022295450.1 coordinate 2,653, forward strand.
GAGAAATATTTAAAGTTATAACAGCTGAAAAATTACTAAAATTGATTATAAAAACATATATTCTTATTGCATAAGGTACATAATATCCCAAGCAACATTACTTAAAAAGCCCTCACATCTAGCCATGTTGTACTGAAACTACAGAATGCCAAAGATAATGATCTTAAAAGCAGGCAAAAAGAAAAGATAGAAAATGTACAAGAAAAGGTAAATATATTGAGAGCAGAGGTCTTAAGAAACAGAAGACAGCTTCTTTCAAATGGATGTAAGAAAACTAAAAATCTATGAATCCCAAATTGTGTTCTCAGTAAAACTTTTAAAAACAAGAGTGAAAGACAGTATTTTAAATAAACAAGAACAGACAGATAAACATTAATAAACCAAAATAATTAAAATCAGAGACAAATTAAATGATCCTGCAAGAAGCACCTCGAATCCAAGAAGAAACAGTAAGTAAAAAATTGGTAAACATAACGATACATTTAAAATATTACTGTTCATATAAAACAAAACAAAAAACATAATTATGTGATATTCCCTATTATACAAGTTTAAAATATATATAAATGAAATTTTGGACAGCACTGGCATGCCAATTCATAATTAAAGTATTTCAAGGTCTTTGTACTTGGGGGAAGTATATCCAGATATTAACTTCAGACATTGTTAAGTATACATGATAACATTCCAACAGTAACCATTACAAGTATAGAAATAGAATGTTTAACATTGATACCAATAGAGGGAAGAGGATATTGCAAAGCTTAATAAGTTTTAAATGTAAAAGAGAAAAAGATACACAGGAAAAGTGGAACTACAATGAAGCACAAAAGAAAGTGTAGAAACACTCCAAATATATACATAATCAAAATAAATATAAATTATCTAAAACCATTGGTTAAAATATACAGATTGCCAGTATAGGTTTTTAAAATTTCAACTATATGCCATTTGCAAGAGATTAAAAGAAACACAAGAACACTTAAACGTTGAAAATAAAGAGGTGGGTAAAGATGCACCAGGCAACTACTAGCCAAAGTAAATAAAGGTTAGTTATATTAATGTCAGACACAATATATTTTTATGTATTCTAGACTGTATATGGATGAAGAAAGACCTGAGAATAATCTAGACATTACTAAACAACAATGGCAAAAAGATTGAGTGCTAGGGGAGAGTTGCCCTATAAGATATCAAAATTATTAATCAATTATAGTATTTAGGACAACATGGATTGGACACATGGGCACTCAGAATCAGACCTTGAGTATATGATAGAAGTAACATTGCAGATCAGTATGTATATCTTATTAAACAACTGACACTAGAATAGTTGATTATACATGTGAAGAAATATGAATCTCCAAGTTGCCCAATTTGTAAAAAGAAATTGCTAATAAATTAAACACATAAATATGAAAAACAAATATATGAGAGTTTTAAAGAAAATGTAGACATATATTTATGAATCTGAGATAGGAAAGAATACCTGAAATAGGTTATCATAAAAGAAAACACTGCTCAATTTAGCTACCTCAGAATTGAGAACTTCTTTCAACAAAAGTCATCATAAAGTAGAGAGATAAAACAAAACTTGGGGAAAATATTTGTGAAATACATAATAATAAAAGATTAACAGTCAGGATATGTGTGTATGAAATTCCTAAAAAGGAAAAGAAAACAGCCTAGTAGAAACATGTGTCAAAGACATGAGCAGGTATTTTACATATGAGAAAATGCACATGAAGAATAAACAGATGAAAAGAACTTCAACATTTTTAGTATTCTAAGAGATGCAAATGATGACTTTATGGAAATTTGTTACTAAATTGACCTCAAATAGGTCTTATCATATGAACTTTGGGGGATGATTCAACCAGGAAAGTTTTCAACAACAAATACATGACAAATTGGACAACAATAAATAAAACTACCTACACTCTGCACGTACTTTTGTAATAAAGTCATTTATTAAACTATCTTTAGATAATACTACAGGAATGTTTCTCAATGTGTGCTGTGACATATAAATGAATAGTTGTAGCAGTGCTTTTGGAAGTATCACAAAGGTAAAACAACTTAATTTCAATCAGTAGTAGACTGAAAGATCAAATTGTGTGATAGTCACACGATGAGCTATTATACAACAATCTATCTATCTATCTATCTATCTATCTATCTATCTATCTATCTATCTATAAGCTGATTACATTAAATAACATGATGACTATTAGAAATATAGCATTGAGCTAAAAATCAAATCACAAACTTTACATAGTATGACATAATTTTATGAAGCTCAAAAATCAGTAAATAAAAATGTTGAGGAATTGATACATATGTGAAAAAAACTGCTTAAAAAGAAAACACTGAAGTGATGAACACAAAACTCAGAATTGTGGTTACCACTGCAAGAAAACAGAAAAATTATATTGGGCAGGTGTGGTATTGTTAATTTCTTGTTACTAATTTGAGTGATGGGTTTATGGGTATTTGATTTATGGCTGATAACTTACATATATGCTAAACATATTATTCTATGTGGTTCAAACTTCTTATAAAATAACCCTGAAATTATTGTGTATTATTGGAAAATAAATAGAGGTAGACGTGGTTATAAATGGTGTAGGTAATGGGTGAGGGGAACAAAGAAGAAAAGAGATAAGAATCAAATAGATGGAATAAAAAAATGATAAAGGGGATATCACCACCGACCCCACAGAAATACAAACTACCATCAGAGAGTACTCTACACACCTCTATGCAAGTAAACTAGAAAATCTAGAAGAAATAGATAAATTCCTGGACACATACATCTTCCCAAGACTAAACCAGGAAGAAGTTGAATCCCTGAATAGACCAATAACAGGCTCTGAAATTGAGGCAATAATTAACAGTCTACCAACCAAAAAACGTCCAGGACCAGATGGATTCACAGCCGAATTCTACCTGAAGTACAATGAGGAGCTGGTACCATTCCTTCTGAAACTATTCCAATCAATAGAAAAGAGGGAATCCTCCCTAACTTATTTTATGAGGCCAACATCATCCTGATACCAAAGCCTGGCAGAGACACAACAAAAAAAGAGAATTTTAGACCAATATCCCTGGCGAACTTCGACGCAAAAATCCTCAGTGAAATACAGGCAAACCAAATCCAGCAGCACATCCAAAAGTTTATCCATCAGGATCAAGTGGGCTTCATCCCTGGGATGCAAGTGTGGTTCAACATATGCAAATCAATAAGCGTCATACAGCATATAAACAGAATCAAAGACAAAAAACACATGATTATCTCAATAAATGCAGAATAAGCTTTTGACATAGTTCAACAGCCCTTCATGCTAAATCATCTCTTTCAAGTTCAAAGTTCCGTGGATCTCTAGGGAAGGGGAAAAATGCTGCCAGTCTCTTTTTAAAACATAACAAGAGTCACCTTTGTTCCTGTTCCCAAAAAGTTCCTCATCTCCATCAGTGACCACTTCAGCCTGGACTTCATTTTTCATATCATTATCAGCATTTTGGTCAAACCCATTTAACAAGTCTAGGGAATTACAAACTTCCCACATCTTTCTTTTTTCTTCTGAGCCCTCTAAACTCTTAAAAATTCTCCCTGTTAACCAGTTCCAAAGTTGCTTCTGCATTTTTTGTATCCTTATTACAGCATCCTACTCTATGTGGTACCAAGTTACTGTATTAGTCTGTTGTCATGCTGCTATAACGACATACACAAGACTGAGTAATTTATAAAGAAAAGAGCTTTAATTGACTCGCAGTTATGTACAGGTAGGGAGGCCTCAGGAGACTTACAATCATGGTGGAAGGTACCTCTTCACAGGATGGCATGGGAAAGAATGAGTTCCCAGTGAAGTGAGAAGCCTCTTATAAAACCATCAGATCTCATGGGAACTAACTCACTATCATGACAACAGGATATGAGAAATCTCCCCCATAATTCGATTATTTCCACCTGGCCTATCCCATGACATATGAGGATTATGGGAACTACAATTCAAGATGAAATTTGGGTGAGGACTCAACCAAACCATATCAAGACTCATAGTCATACAACCATGGTGGTCTTGGATAAGATCCAGAAGAATTCTCTTGATTGTCAGGCCAAGACTCTTGTACTTTTTCCTTACTTTCTTCCAAATAATGGAGTATCTCTGTGCTGGAACTGCACCCATGTGCAAAGCACCACTGGGACTTTGCTGCTTCAGACCTGAAACCAACACTTCACTGGGTCTTGTCCAAGACCCACTGTAACCACTACCTGTCTACTACTTATAGTCATTCAAGATTGCAGGCTCTACAATCAGTAGGTGGCAAAGCCACCGATGTTTGTATCTCTCTTTTTAGAACAGTGAGTTCCCCTAGGACCTGAGTGTGTCCAGAGATGGTGTCTGGGAGCCAGAGATTAGAGTCAAAAACATTAGAAATTTACCTGTTGTTCTATTCTACTGTGGCTAAGCTGTCCCTCAAACCACAAGACAAAGTCTTTACCACTCTACCCTCCCATTTCCACAGGTGAAGGAGTCTCTCTTTCTCTCTCTGGCTACTTCCACCACCAGCCAATGGGGGTTTCTCCCAGGCCACCGGTGATGTGGCCCAAGAGATTATCATTCAGCTTATGATGAATGTAGCCTGGCCTGGGACTCACACTTAAAGGCAGTGTGCTTCCCTATGGTCCAGGGGAGGTCCAGGTATGCTGTCCAAGAGTCTAGGTTTGGACTCAGGAATGCCAAGATCCCACTTAATTCTTTACCTTCTATGGCTGAACTGGAACCTAAGGTGGAAGACAAAGTCTCTGTTACTTTTTCTCTCTGCTATTCTCAAACAGAAGGAGGCTTTCACCACAGTCATCACAGCTGGGAATGTGCTGAGTCACACCTGAAGCAAGCATGTCCCAGAGCCCAAGTCCCACAGAGTGCTACCTGGCTCCGGGTAAGTCCATATACTGTCTGTGTATTGCTACTGGTTATTCATGGCCCAAGGGTTCTTTAGTCAGCAGTTGATGAATCCTGCCACGACTTGCCCCTTCCCATCAAGGCCATGGGTTCCACCCTTCTGACCAAGGGTGTGTCTAGAAATGTCATCCAGGTGGTAGGTCCTGGAAGGGAAATCTCACAACTCTGCCCACTGCCCTGTCCTATTGTGGCTAAGCTGATATCCAGGATGCAAGACAAAGTCCTCTTTACTTTTCCTCTTTACCCTTCCCTCTCCTTTCCTCAAGCAGAAAGAAGGAGTTACCTTTCTTACTGCCAGAAACATTGCATAGCGTTGGGAATGTGTGGCTCAAGCACTCCCTTAGCCATCTCATCTGCTCTCTCTCTAGGTCACATGCCACCCTAGTCCACTGGCTCTAACCCCAACCCAGCACCATTAGTTGCCCAGTAATTGCCATCCTTGTGTCCTGGATTGCCTTTCAAGTTTACTTAGGATTCCAGAGCACTTTGTCCTGTGGTGAAGAGACCTGCCAAGAAACTCAGCTTCTGACCACTGAGATGGGGGATTCTCCACTGGCTAGGGTTAGTCAAAATGTACTTTCTGTGCATGGGTGCCTGCTGAGCCTAGCACAGGTTTTCTCTCTGCAGTGACAGGGTAGCCCTAAGTTGAATGTAAAGTACCCTACTTGTTGCAGTCTCCCTCCCACAAGGGTAGATTCTCTCTTGCCATGTGGCTACTGCCAGGGGTTGGGTAAAGGATGACATTGGCCATTCAAGAGTGACTGCCTACTCTCTTCAGTGCCTCTTTCAGTGATATGAAGTAAAACCCAAGTAATGTGTGTGCTTACGTGGTGTTTAGTTTTTGTGATGGTGTTTTTTGTGTGTAGTTAGTCGTGAAAATTTGGTTTTCCTGCTTGTGGGGGATGAATGGTATAGGCTTCTGTACAGTCATCTTGCTCTGCCCTACATAACTCTTTTATTTATTTATTTATTTATTTATTTATTTATTTATTTATTTATTTACTTACTTATTTATTAATTATTATACTTTAAGTTCTAGGGTACATGTGCATAGCGTACAGGTTTGTTACATATGTATACTTGTGCCATGTTGGTGTGCTGTACCCATCAACTCGTCAGCACCCATCAATTCATCATTTATATCAGGTATAACTCCCAATGCAATCCCCCCCCCCTCCCCCCTCCCCATGATAGGCCCCAGTGTGTGATGCTCCCCTTCCCGAGTCCAAGTGAGCTCATTGTTCAGTTCCCACCTATGAGTGAGAACATGCGGTGTTTGGTTTTCTCTTCTTGTGATAGTTTGCTAAGAATGATGGTTTCCAGCAGCATCCATGTCCCTACAAAGGACGCAAACTCATCCTTTTTTATGGCTGCATAGTATTCCATGGTGTATATGTGCCACATTTTCTTAATCCAGTCTGTCACTGATGGATATTTGGGTTGATTCCAAGTCTTTGCTATTGTGAATAGTGCCGCAGTAAACATACGTGTGCATGTGTCTTTATAGCAGCATGATTTATAATTCTTTGGGTATATACCCAGTAGTGGGATGGCTGGGTCATATGGTACATCTAGTTCTAGATCCTTGAGGAATTGCCATACTCTTTTCCATAATGATTGAACTAGTTTACAATCCCACCAACTGTGTAAAAGTGTTCCTATTTCTCCACATCCTCTCCAACACCTGTTGTTTCCTGACTTTTTGATGATTGCCATTCTAACTGGTGTGAGATGGTATCTCATTGTGGTTTTGATTTGCATTTCTCTGATGGCGAGTGATGATGAGCATTTTTTCATGTGTCTGTTGGCTGTATGAATGTCTTCTTTTGAGAAATGTCTGTTCATATCCTTTGCCCACTTTTTGATGGGGTTGTTTGTTTTTACAGGTATTTGTAAGCATCTGGGTGATTGAAATTATCACAACCTATAAAATATGTTTGTGATCAACAACATTGATGGGTAAACTCATGCAATAATTTTCATTTAAAGTTAAACTCAACAATGTTTAGATAAATACTGACTGGATGGTGGGCTAAATTGATGAATGTGTAGATGGATAAATGGTTGCACAGATAAATGAGTAAATATTATTTCATTACATGTTGAGTAAGTTCATTTTATTGGTTAAAATTGATTTGCTTTAATGCGACCCCCAGGGCAAATGCCAGAGAAAAGGCAAGTAGGCAAGGCAAAAAAAAAACCTTTATTTACAAGCCAATGTAAGGGAGGGACAAGGTTCACCAGTCTCCGGCGGTGGAGGCCGACGAAGTTGCTCTGGCATTCTCGGAGGAGGTTCCTCGGTCCCGCGTATGAGGAGGGGCCGAGGAAGTTCCCTCCGGCGTTCTCGGACGAGGTTCCTGGGTCCCGCGCACGAGGAGGGGCCAAGGAAGTTCGCTCCAGCATTCTCGGACGAGGTTCCTGGGTCCCGCGTATGAGGAGGGGCCGAGGAAGTTCACTCTGGCGTTCTCAGACGAGGTTCCTGGGTCCCGCATATGAGGAGGGGCCGAGGAAGTTCGTGCCAGTGTTCTCGGATGAGGTTCCTGGGTCCCGCACATGAGGAGGGCCTGAGGAAGTTCGCTCCGGCACTCTCAGGCAAGGTTCCCGGGTCCCGCGTATGAGGAGGGGCCGAGGAAGTTCGCTCTGGCGTTCTCGGGCGAGGTTCCTGGGTCTCGCGCACAAGGAGGAGCTGAGGAAGTTCGCACCGCAACCCCACCGGGAGCAGTTTTTATGTCCTGGGCCCGGGAGTGGGAGGGCAGTGGGCGGGACATAGGCGGATCAGGGGTGGGGCGGTAGGCGTGGCTAGGCGGGTTCCGGTTTTTCTCCATCAGAGGTCAGGTTGTGCCTGCGCAGTCGACCCATGTCTTTCCAGGGCACGGGAAAGTTGACGGTGAAGAACCCGGAACTGTGCCATCTTGCCTCCGTTTGTCCAAACAGTCCAACCTTTTACTGATAATAGTGATAAGGGGCGCCGTGGTCGGTCTGGCTACTTCCTGCTGTTAAGGGACGTCGTTGAGGTTGGGGTCTATGGTTGGTATTTGGACGTAGGGATGAAGAAGCATCTGGTTGAAGGTGATGCACGTGATCTCTTGAACTTTGGCTAGGAGAAATTTGATTAAAACTGGAGCGAGACATAAGACAAAACAGAGAATTAGTATGGGAATTAGGAACGGGAGCATCTGCTGTATTATGGGCAGCAGCCATACCGGTGGTCCAGGGGTGAAGGGAGTATTGTAGGTTTTTAATTCTGCTTTAATCCTGTTTAGGGTTTGGATGTTAGTGTCTACTAGGCCTGACTTATTTACGTAATAGCAGCATTCTTCTCCTAAGAAGAGACATGTTCCTCCTTTTTCAGCAGTAAGTAAATCTAATGCTCGCCTATTTTGTGCTGCTACCTGGGCCACTGAGGTAATTTGACGCTGCAGAGAGTCCAGGCTTTCAGCTGAAGCCTCTATGGCCTCTTGGATTTGAGCTGCTAGAGATTGGGTAGACTGTACAGAGTGCGCAAGTGCCCCAGTTCCAAGCCCTGACGCCACTAAGGAGGTGGCCAGGGAGACTCCGATGACTAGGGGAAGGAAGACAGCCCATTTTTGGAGATCATTAGGAGGAAGGTTAAATTGTATGATGAGTTCAGCTACTTCTGCTTTGCTATATAAGGTTAAACTAGGTACTAGGGACACTGGGACACAAAGGGATTGACCAATGGATGTGTGATTAAGGATCTTGAAGAGGGTTTTGTTGCACCAGAAGTAACCTCCGATGGGAGCCGTATGGGTCTTAGCAGGTGGCTGGGTATAGTTACACCAGGAGGTGTTTGGGGTAGAGTAGCAGAAAGGAAGGATTGGACTTTCTGGGCTTTGGTATAGTGGGACTTGGAGTAAAAACGGTTTTTGGGAGGTGCCTATGGAGTTAGTTGTAGCCCTGAAAGC
>NW_022295451.1:0-1672 GCF_002776525.5 Piliocolobus tephrosceles
AAGTATATAGACTAACTGGTAAAAGCTGAGGGAGTTTACTGTTAGCTCCTGTTGCAAAATGCCTTTCTTTGCCTGCCTTCTTTCTCAGCCAAAATTCCATTTCACTAGATTTTGGAAACTAAGTGCAATGAAATTTGATGACAGAAGGGTCTCTTTGAAGATAGGCAGTGTATGTTATTCAACTCTGAGCCACATCTAGCTTGGTATATAGCCAGTTAATTCATTTATTGGAGCAAACTAGACGTATATGATTATTATAAAAAGGTAATTGTGTCCTAGAGAAAACATCAATTCTTTTGAACTGCTCAAACTGCTTGTGGTGGAATAATTTGTTTTAACTTAATCAACCAAGCACTGAAGAGAAGAAAAAACAGTTTTATTTTTATAGAACACTTGTATACAAATGCAGACTTATGAATCATCAGCAACCTCAGTGTAATTTTAAAGAAATCCCTGCATAGAAATTCAGGCAAGCTTGTACCTTTTCTGGCTGCTGCCACTCAGCACAAGAGAGCTTTGAATGGTATGTGTATACATAATGAATACATTAATCATTATGTCATTATGAATATCATGAGCAATTTAGATTTGCATACTTAACATTCAATGTGTTAATGAAATCATTTGCATTTTTAATTGATCAGCTTTAAAGAAAACTGAATATTGTGTAGGCACTCACCTCTTATAGTATTAAGTTTTTCATTAATAATTTAGGCTATGAGCAAACGTATGCAGCCAAAGTTTTTTTTTCGTCTCCTCCAAAATTATTTCTAATTTTCAGCTTTATAACTTCTCTGATGGTACAACTGCCATATAATTTCATTAACAGTATTCCAGTTGTTGAACTGGCATCCCTGAAAATTAGGACACTAAGCCTTTTTTGAGTCTATTTGAACCTATGATTTGACCAAAGGGCATTTTTTGGTCCAATCAATGTGAGAAGGCTGCACATCTAATTTTGTTTTTAAACTGAGAACCAGGAAACCTTAGTACATATCAATTAGTTGTATCTTTCTAGCTATGATGCTTTGTTTTGATAATACTGCAAATGATTTCACCGTCAGGACTTGGATGTAATACATGTAAAATGTAGCCCTTGAAATACTACTCCCTCTAACAGCCAGTCCGACACATGTACTCGTTTACCAGTCATTTTCTCAGGAAAGAAACCTCAATCATTATTTGCACTGGAAAATTAAGAGTTGTATTTGTTCCTTCCTTTTCGTTATCCCCTAGGTACAATCAATAAGTGCAATAACGTACACATCTCAGAAAACTGTTATGAAACTTACAAGGAGAAAAACCATAAGAAGCAGGTTCTTTCTGTTGCAATTCTCAGAAACTAGGTGCATACAAGCACAGTTCAGAGTTAGATGAAAATCAGAAGGAATAATTGAAAGTTTCTATAAAAAGTAGTTGTATAATACCAGATACTTTCCCCCATTCTAAGGGATCTGGGAAAACAGCAACATAAGGGAAGGACAAATAGATACGGATGTTAAAATATTTATTTCCTTATTTCCTTGAGTTGTAGCATATTACATATATACATGCACTGTGCTCTTTTCACTCTGTTTCATAGAGATCTTCATTCATTCTCACGGACTCATAGTACTCTACTATATGAGCTGGACCATGATTTATTCAAACATTATCTTAAGTATGGGTTCAC
>NW_022295452.1:0-14220 GCF_002776525.5 Piliocolobus tephrosceles
GCCATCAGAGAAATGCAAATCAAAACCACAATGAGATACCATCTCACACCAGTTAGAATGGCAATCATTAAAAAATCAGGAAACAACAGGTGTTGGAGAGGATGTGGAGAAATAGGAACACTTTTACACTGTTGGTGGGATTGTAAACTAGTTCAACCATTATGGAAAACAGTATGGCAATTCCTCAAAGATCTAGAACTAGATGTACCATATGACCCAGCCATCCCACTACTGGGTATATACCCAAAGGATTATAAATTATGCTACTACAAAGACACATGCACACATGTGTTTATGGCGGCACTATTCACAATAGCAAAGACTTGGAATCAACCCAAATGTCCATCAGTGACAGATTGGATTAAGAAAATGTGGCACATATACACCATGGAATACTATGCAGCCATAAAAAAGGATGAGTTTGCGTCCTTTGTAGGGACAGGGATGCAGCTGGAAACCATCATTCTTAGCAAACTATCACAAGAAGAGAAAACCAAACACCGCATGTTCTCACTCATAGGTGGGAACTGAACAATGAGCTCACTTGGACTCGGGAAGGGGAACATCACACACTGGGGCCTATCATGGGGAGGGGGGAGGGGGGAGGGATTGCATTGGGGAGTTATACCTGATATAAATGATGAATTGATGGGTGCTGACGAGTTGATGGGTGCAGCACACCAACATGGCACATGTATACATATGTAACCTGCACGTTATGCACATGTACCCTAGAACTTAAAGTATAATAAAAAAAAAAAAAAGAAAATAAAATACAGGCACATCTTATTTTATTACATTTCATTTTATTGTGCTTTACAGATCTTGCTTTTTTTTTCAAATTGAAGGTTTATGTCTCTTTTTAACATTTTGGTAATTCTCAAAATATTTCAAACTTTTTCATTATTATTATATCTGTTATGGTGATCTGTGATCAGTAATCTTTGATGTTACCATGGTAATTGTTTTGCGGCACCACAAACTGCTCCCATCTAAGACAAAAAACTTAAACGAGAAATGTGTGTGTTCTGCTCCACTGACCAGCTGTTTCTCTGTCTCTCTTTATCTCTTTGGTCTTCCTTTTCCCTGAGACACAACAATATTGAAATTAAACCAATTAATTACCATAAAATGACCTCCAAGTGTCCGAGTGAAAGGACGAGTTGCACATCTCTCATTTTAAATCAAAAGCTAGTAACGATTAAGCTTAGTGACAAAGGCACACAGAGCCCATAAAGACTAAAAGCCCGGCTTCTTACACCAGTTAGGCAACTTGTGAATGCAAAGGAAAAGTTCTTGAAGGAAATTAGAAATGCTCCTCCAGCAGAAGCATGTGTGATAAGAAAGTGAAAACAATCTTATTGATGATATAGAAGTTTTAGTTGTCTAGAAGATCAAACCAACTACAATACCCTTAAGCTAAAGCATATTCCAGAGAAAGGACCTAGCTCTCTTCAATTTTATGAAGGCTGAGAGAGGCAGAGAAGCTACAGAAGAAAATTTGAAGCTAGCAGAGGTTTAAGGAAATAAGCCCTCTTCATACATAAAATTGCACAATTAAGCAACAAGTGCCAGTGCAGAAGCTGCAGCAAGTTATCCAGAAGATCTAGATAAGATCATTGATGAAGGTGACTACACTAAGCAACACATTTTCGTTATAGACAAAACAGCCTTATTTTGGAAGAACATGCTACCTAGGACTTTCATTGCTAGAGAGAAGTCAATGCCTGGCTCCAAAGCTTCAAAGGACAGGCTGACTCTCTTGTTAGGGGCTAATGTAGCTGGGGACTTTAAGTTGAAGCCAATGTCCACCTGCCATTCTGGAAATCCTAGGGCTCTCAAGAAATATGCTAAATCTACTCTGCCTGTGCTCTTGAAATGAAACAACAAAGCTTGAATGACAGCACATCTGTTTACAGCATGATTTACTGAGTATTGAAAGTGCGCTGTTGAGACCTACTGCTCACACAAAGATTCCCTTCAAAATATTACTGCTCATTGACAATATAGCTGGTTACTCAGGACCTCTGATGGAGATATACAAGGAGATTAATTCTGTTTTCATGCTTGCCAACTAAATATCCATTCTGTAGCCCATTGATCAATAAGGCATTTCAATGTTCAAGTCTTATTTAAGAAATACGTTTCATGAGGCTGTAGCTGCCATTAATAGTGATTCCTCTGATGCATCTGGGCAAAGTAAATTGCAAATCTTCTGGAAAGGATTCACCATTCTACATGCCATTAAGAACACTTGTGATTCAGGGGAGGAGGTCAAAATAGCAACATTTACAGGAATTTGAAAGAAGTGGATTCCAAACTTCATGAATAACTTTGGAGGGATCCAAAACTTCGGCAGAGGTAATAACTGCTGATGTCATAGAAATAACAAGAGGACTAGAATAATGAGTGGAACCTAAAGATGTGACTGAATTGCTGCAATCTCATGACAAATTTGGAACAGATGAGGAATTGCTTCTTATGAATGAGCAAAGAAAGTGATTTCTTGAGATGGAATTTATTTCTGGTGAAGATGCTGTGAACGTTGTTGAAATGACAATAAAAGATTTGGAATATTAGGCCAGGTGCGGTGGCTTACGCCTGTAATCCCAGCACTTTGGGAGACCTTGGCAGGCGGATCATGAGGTCAGGAGATCAAGACTATCCTGGCTAACACTGTGAAACCCTGCCTCTACTAAAAATACAAAAAATTAGCCCAGCGTGGTGGCAGGCCCCTGTAGTCCCAGCTACTTGGGAGGCTGAGGCAGGAGAATGGCATGAACCCAGGAGGTGGAGCTTGCAGTGTGCCGAGATGGTGCCACTGCACTCCAGCCTGGGTGACAGAGCAAGACTCCATCACACACACACACACACACACACAAAAGATTACATAAACTTAGTTCATAAAGCCGTGTCAGGGTTTGAGAGGACTGACTCCAATTTTGAAAGAAGTTCTCCTGTGTGTAAAATGATATTGAATGGTATTGCATGCTTCAGAAAAATCTTTTGTAAAAGGAAAAGTCAATCAATGCCACGAACATCATTGTTGTCTAATTTTAAAAAATGGTCACAGCATCCCAACCTTCAGCAACCACCATCATGATCTGTTAGCATCCATCAACATCAAGGCAAGAGCCTATACCAGCAAAAAGATTATGAATTGCTGAACACTTGCATGATCATTAACATTTTTCAGACAATAAAATACTTTCAAATTAGAGTATGTACTTTTTCTTTAGACATAATGCTATTGCACACTTAATAGACTACAAGGGCCGCAAGGACATTTGCCAGTATAAACAAATTCCCTATATGAGGAACTCCTAGTCTTGGGATGGACATCTAGGCACTAGGCCTTTCACCAGGCAAAAGAAGTATCCTTGGGCCAGGCGCAGTGGCTCACGTCTGTAATCCCAGCACTTTCGGAGGCTGAAGCCAGTGGATTACCTGAGGTCAAAAGTTCGAGACCAGCCTGGCCAACATGGAGAAATCCCGACTCTACTAAAAATACAAAAAATAGCCAGGCATGGTGGTGCGCACCTGTAAGCCCAACTACTTGGGAGACTGAGACAGGAGAATCACTTGAACCCAGGAGGTGGAGGTTGCAGTGAGCCAAGATTGTGCTGCTGTACTCCAGCCTGGACAACAGAGCAAGACTCCATCTCAAAAAAAATAAATAAATAAAAATAAAAAATAAGAAGTATTCTCTGCAAGGCACACTGTAAACACTCATGGTCTGCTCCCCTTTCTTTTCTGTTAGCCCAGGACTGCTAGCTGCTCTGGTACTGGAATCCCAATTTAGCTGAGGACTCTCACAACAGCATGATATAAAGTTAATATATAAAAATCAATTGTGTTTCTACATGGTTGCAACAAGTGGTTGGATAATAAAATTAAAAAAAAATTTATTTTAAAATGTATCAAAACCATGAAATACGTTGGGATAAATTTAACAAAAGATTATATGGCTACTGAAAACTTTAAAACAATTTTAAAGAAATTTAAAAATATCTAAATGAAATGAAAAATTACCTAAATGACTTAACATTCAAATATGGGTAAGTTCAATATTACTAGGATGTTAATTTTCCCCAAGTTGATGTACAGATTCAACCCAATTCCAATCTAACTTTTAGCAAGATGCTTTATAAAAATTCATACAAGTTAATTCTAAAATTTATAAGAAAATACAATTGCTTAAAAGGGTCAAACAATTTTAAAAAGAATGAAGTTGGGTGACTTATGCCACCTGATTTCAGAACTCATAAAGCTACAGTAAAGAAGATAATATTGTTTTTGTGAGTGGATTGACATGTAGATTAGTGGAACAGAAACAGCCCAGAAATAGAATCAGTCATATATAGTCTATTGATTTGTAACAAAGGTGGCAAGGTAATTCAATGGTGGAAAGAAAAGTCATTTCAACAAATTGTGCTGAAACAACTGCTTGTCTGTATGGGAATAAAACGAATATTTACTCCTACCTAATACCATACTGAAAAATCTAAACAAACCACACAATTAAATGTATGAGTGAAAAGTATACAAATTCTAGAAGAAAATGTAGAAGACATCAGAGTAGGCAAAATTTTCCTAGAAAGAGGCATAAACCACACAAACACAGAGACCTTGGAAAATGTCAAAAACTCTTTGGAAGCTATCATTTAGAAATGAAAAGGTAAGCCACAGAGTAGAAAAAAAAATCACAAAACACGTCAGACAAATGGCTTTCATCCAGAAAATATAGATAACTCGTATAACTCAATGATAAGAAGAAATTTTAATATAAAATGAGAAAAATGTCTGAATAGACACTTCACGAAAGAATATATACCAATAGCTCAAAACACGTAAAGAGATGCCCAACATCTTTAGTTATCGGAAACATGTAAATTAAAATGACAATGAGATATTACTATAGCCCTAACAAAAAGGCTAAAATTAAAATTGTAATACTAAATATTGGAGAGAATGCCAGAGTACCTGAAATTCTCATATACTGCTGGTGAGAATATAAAATTGTACAAATATTTGGTAGTTTGACAGTTTGTTTTAAAGTTAAGCATTCACCTTTCATACCTCCTATCTAGTCCATTCCTAGATATTTATTCAAAGAAACAAAAATGTTTATTCACATTAAGACTTCTATGTGAATGTTTATAGTGGCTTTATTAATTGTTGCAAAAACAAGAAGCAACTCAGATATACCTGAACTTGGAAATGGATAAACACACTTAGGTATACCCACACAATGCTATACATAATGCCCAACAACAAGAGAGAATGAACTATTAACACCTGCAACAATATGGCTGAATCTTCAACCCATGCTAAGTAAAAGAAGCCATACGCAAAACAGTATATATATTATGTTTTCATTTATATTAAATTCTGGAAAATACAAACTAATCCCTATTGATAGAAAGCATATAAGGTGGTTGCCTGGGTTTGGGGTGGAAATGGTAATGAACTGTAAGGGAGTATGAGGGAACTTTTTAGGGGTCAAAGAAATGTTTTTTTATCTTGATGATAGTAGTGGTTACACAGGTGTATATATTTGTGAGTACTCATAGAACTGTACATTTAAAATTAGTACAGTTTATTATATGCACATTATATCTCAATAAAATTGCTCAAAAATGAAAACAATACTGTATGATTGAAATAACTATTTTTATCTGATCTTCTGATAATGGGCTTATTATTTGGGTAGTTGTTTTCATGTGCCCAACATCCCTTTGCTCTTCTTTTAATAACAACGGCTTCATATTCCTTTAGGTAACTACCCTCCAGCAACACGTTCAATCTTTGTCATTTTAATTGGACAGATTCCATCTTCCAGATTACGGATTTGGGAAATGTGATCCTGTGGGCCTCGTAAATCAGAGTCAAGGTAATTAGGTCAGCATGTGCCTGTGACCTAAGGATGCAATAACTACCAAAATTTTGCTGGGGCTGTTGGGAACAAGTAATTCTTTTTCCTCTTGGTAGACTGCAAAAGCACATCTGAGTCATTAGAAGAAATTGAGTTCTGATAGTATTTTCTGAAGTCCTGAATCCAGCTATGCTTAAAGTAACACACCTCTTGCAAGATACTCTAGTTATTTGGGCCAATTTATTTCTTTGCTTACATTTATTTTATTTATTTATTTATTTATTTATTTATTTATTTATTTATTTATTTATTTTGAGATGGAGTCTCGCTCTGTCGCCCAGGCTGGAGTGCAGTGGCCAGATCTCAGCTCACTGCAAGCTCTGCCTCCCAGGTTCACGCCTCAGCCTCCCGAGTAGCTGGGACTACAGGCGCCCGCCACCTCGCCCGGCTAATTTTTTGTATTTTTTAGTAGAGACAGGGTTTCACTGGGTTAGCCAGGATGGTCTCGATCTCCTGACCTCGTGATCCGCCTGTCTCGGCCTCCCAAAGTGCTGGGATTACAGGCTGGAGCCACCGTGCCCAGCCTGCTTACATTTATTTTTAAATGTGTTGCTGTCATTTTCAATAGTTAATACAAAAATGAAATCGGTTCTAGGAGTTTTGATGTTTGTCACAGTTGTAAATTGTCAGAGTTTGTAGAGATGACCTAAATTGTATTGACAAAATAATCTCTGCTCCCACAACCTGGCAACTATAATGAACATGAGGAATTTACAAGCCTACAAGAAAAACAGGGTTGAGGAACCATGGTGATCTATAAAAGCAATTATGAATATTTTTAAATGTATAAAAAGAAATTTAGAAGTATACTAATGACTGTATTAGTGGTAATTTATACGGTGTAGTAAATAATTTTCCCTTGCCCAAAGAGGTCTGGCCTTTGCTCCTGTCTCCTGGGGAGGTAACCTTTAAACCCTTGCAGTTTCCTAAAGTGATATGAGTATCTTTGTTATTCATGGTGGCACCCTCAGATCACACTTGATAGTTTATGCAAATGAGATGACTCATCATGGGTCCATTAGACCATGTGTTATCACTCTGATCTCCAGGAAGTTGCTGGAAATTGAGTTCAACCACATGGGCAACCAACCAGTGAATTATGCCTATATAACGAAATCCTAATAAAAACTCTGGACACCAAAATTTGCCAGGCATGGTGGTACATGTCTGTAATCCCAGTTACTTGGGAGGCTGAGGCAGCAGAATCACTTGAACCCAGGAGTGGGAGGTTGCAGTGAGCCAAGATAGGGCCACTGCACTCCAGCCTGGGTGACAGAGCAAGACTCCATCTCAAAAAAAACAAAAAAGGCCGGGTGCAGTGGCTCACACCTGTAATCTCAGCACTTTGGGAGGCCAAGGGGGGTGCAGATCACCTGAGACCAGGAGTTTGAGACCAGCCTGGCCAACATGGTGAAACCCCATCTCTACTAAGAAATACACAAATTAGCCAGGCGTGGTGGCAGGCGCCTGTAATCCCATCTACTCAGGAGGCTGAGGCAGGAGAATTGCTTGAACCCGGGAGGCAGAGGTTGCAGTGAGCTGAGATTGCGCCACCGCACTCCAGCCTGGGCAACAAGAGCAAGACACTGTCTCAAACAAAAACAGAAAAACACTCTGGACATCAATGCTCAGGTGAGCCTCCCTGGTTGGAAACACTTGGTGTGTATTATCACACATCTACACCAGGAGGGTAATGCCTACTGACTACAATGGAAGCTTTGTGTTTAGGACTGTCTCATACTCTGCCCTATGTGTTTCTTCCTTTGTGTCTGTACTCTTTTCCCTTAAAAACTATAACCGTGGGTATAATAGCTTTCAGTGAGTTCTAAGAGCCCTTATTGTGAATTATCAAACCTAAAGATAGTTTCAGGAAACCCCTGAACATGCAGCTGATGTCAGAAGTAAAGACAGTCTTGGGGACTGTGCCCTCTAACTTTGTAGTTGTACCATAACTCCTTGAAGTTGGTGTCAGAAGTCTTGGGCAGAACAGGCAGTCGGAAGGCTTGGGCCCCCAAACCCCATGGTTTGTCTAACTCTGGGTATACACACTCAATAGTAAATGGTTGTGTACACTTAATTTATGTTTATTATTACTTACTTCCTGGACACGAAGGATTACCTTCCTCAGAGGTGAATTTACCATGAAGCTAATGCAGCTGATGCTTCAAGGCCCCTCATTTGCAGGAGCACCTTCTAAGGCTTGAGTGTTTACATGACAACATGTTCATATGGTCATATGTTTCCGTAAAATTTGTAAAACTTGCAAAAGTAGGATATTTAACCTCATTTGGTTCAGGCTACTGTGCATTTTGTGTCTAGTTTTATATTTCTAATTTTATGTTCTTTTCTTAAAAGAGAGCCTTCCAAACTTCAGGCCAATAAAATTTGATCCATCCCTGGTCTTCTCTCAAAATTATCAGACAACGGCAAATTCATTTTGCTTTGTTGTGGATAATATGCCTACTAAGTGACAATTTGATGTGTGTGTGTGTGTTTCCCTCCACACTGAAAAGTACTTTTCTGATTTTAAGACTCTAAATATCAGTATAGTGCCTTTCTATTTTCAGATATCATCATGATTCCAGAAAACATTTCATGTGTCTCAGTCCTTTTCTTGCTAATGGATGCAACTCCAAGGTCAGGGTTCATGTCCTCTCTTTTATGGCTGCATTGTAAAACCATTACTCTTCCTCACCTGTTTGCCAATCTTTCCTCAACAATTTGCCTTTTTTCTTTTATCAAATTCCCTTCTTTTTAAACTGTCTCCAACAGAAGTAAACCATATAACTAAAACCAAATTCTTGTGGCTGTAGAAATTATGCCAAAGTAAATTCTTGCATGGTAGAATTTCGCTTAAGGAAAGTTTGTGTTTGGTGAAGGTTTGTATTACATACAGAACAATACTCTCTCTCTCTCTCTCTCTCTATATATATATATATATACACACACACATATATATATGTATATATATATATATAGTTGTTGTTGTTGTTGAGACAGAGTCTCGCTCTGCCACCCAGGCTGGAGTGCAATGGTGCGATCTTGGCTCACTGCAACCTCCACCTCCTGGGTTTAAGCAATTCTCTTACCTCAGCCTCCCGAGTAGCTGGGATTACAGGCATGCGCCACCACACCTGGCTAATTTTTGTATTTTTAGTAGATACGAGGTTTCACTGTGTTGGCTAGGCTGGTCTTGAACTCCTGACCTCAAGTCATCCACCCGCTTCAGCCTCCCAAAGTGCTGGGATTATAGGCGTGAGTCATCGTGCCTGGTCCCTCTTTATATATTTTTATACAGCTCTAATTTAACCTATTTTATTCTTAAAATAAAGGAAAATTATTTTATTTTCATGCTTTTGTAAGACTTTTCACATAAATATAATCATGAATTGGAGAAAAATCTTCTAACACACTATATGGTTTAACATATAGTTGAAAAATATGATATCTTAACACCACAATTTTGTGGGTAAATAATGCTCTACATAAATGATCTGCTCAGCAGATACAAACACACACACACAAACACACACACACACACACACTCTCTCTCTCTCTCCCTCTCAAATTGCAAATCAGTAGACATGTTATCCAGAAGAAGGCAAAATAAATTTGCAAGCTTCTGGTAAATATAGTTTTTACCATATGCCAGGAACTGAGTTATTTCTTATAACTGAAGTTTATTCCTTTGAAAGCCACAAGCTTAATTTTGGGGGAAGAAATACTTCTAAAATATATGACATACAGAGATGTCTTCTTAAATAAAAACCACTGAACACAATTTAGGTTTCTGATTAATCAGGCTCATCAAAGTGAGTATCAACTATGGTGCTAACTTGTATATACTACACTGCTTTCAGAGCCAGTTCATGTATTTCAGACTCTCTGGCCCTATGATAATGCTGTGCTTTCTGAGTTCCTCTTCTCTTCTCTTCTCTTCTCTTCTCTTCTCTTCTCTTCTCTTCTCTTCTCTTCTCTTCTCTTCTCTTCTCTTCTCTTCTCTCCTCTCCTCTCCTCTCCTCTCTCTTGTCTCCTCTCTCCCCTCTCCTCTCTTCTCTCTCTCCTTCATTAGTGCCATCCACCACTGTCAACTATAACTTCATTTTGTGGTCAGCACTGCCTCATTCTAACAATACCACCTTCACACACACTTCCAGTGTACTACTTCTAAACTCTTATGACCTAAGGAATCAGAACATCACTTTTGTTTGAGTTCTGCATAAAATAGGAGTAAACACCTCTAAGGACCTAGGGGGAGGGAGGTCCTCAATGTATATTCTTGCAAGAATTTCATTATACATAATTGGGCTTCATAGAAGATATTTTAGTTTCTTCCTGATTTTTATCTATACTTTGGATTGAGTTGCCAAATAATAATTCTTTAGATAATAAATATATTCCTGAATTTGAAAATATTCTATGTGTTAAGTAGATTACATGCCAATGCAGTCATATATGCTCTTCTTATTCACAGCACATGAGTAAGGCTATAAATCATCTCACAGAAACGTTGGAGATTAGGAAAATACAATTGACTTCAAATGTCAAATCTTTATAAGACGGTATTTGACTAGCTGTATGTGGACAAAGTAAAAAGTTGCTTATGAGTTCTAAAGAGTTTGGGAAGATCCGAAAGTCTAATCCAGGTGAACTAGGTACAATCTCATGAAGGTAGGACTAACATTGGGATTCAGCAAGTGAACTGAACCCTAAGTTTATTATCTTATAGCTGAGAATAGCAATCCTCAACCTCTTTTTGCCTCAGGATTTTCCACGCTATCGTGAGTAACAATGGTTTGCTAGAGATTCTACTGGGGAAAAAAGTATCTTTCTTATATCAGAGTACTTTTTGTGGCAACTCATCCAACTCAACACAATTTAAATAATGAAGACAATTTATAATCCTATATAGCTGAAAATTCCAAAGTAGTTTTAGGTAAGGCTTGATCCTGCAGTTCTTCTTCTTCTTTTTTTTTTTTTTTTGAGACGGAGTCTCGCTGTGTTGCCCGGGCTGGAGTGCAGTGGCTGGATCTCAGCTCACTGCAAACTCCGCCTCCCGGGTAGCTGGGACTACAGGTGCCTGCCACCTCGCCCGGCTAGTTTTTTGTATTAATTTTAGTAGAGTTGTGGTTTCACTGGGTTAGCCAGGATGGTCTCCATCTCCTGACCTCGTGATCCGCCTGTCTCGGCCTCCCAAAGTGCTGGGATTACAGGCTTGAGTCACCGCGCCTGGCCGATCCTGCAGTTCTATCAAGTCCCAGAAGATACTATTTCTTTTGATGTTTCTTCTGTCTTCCTTAACTTGTCATCATAAGACTTGTTTCCCTCATAGCCCCATGATAGCTGTCAGTAGCACCTCAGCATACATGTTTCCTTTTTCATATGCAGCAGAAAAAAAGTGAGTATTTTTGCCTTAGCATTTCTAGCAAAACTCCTCAGATTCACTAATTGCATTGGCTTCACTCACATCACCCCTTGAACCAATCTACATGGGTAGGGGGAAGGAATGAGCTTAATGGTTTCACATGTAGTTTTCCTTTCTACATGCCTATATAAGCCTATATAATGCCTATATAAACCCAAATGCCTATATAAGCCAGAACGAAGATATAAATAAAGAAAATGGGCCTGATGTGTACACTAATATATTAGAGAGTCTATGTCCCATAGAAAAGACTCATCTCCTACTTAGACCCTTGCAACTGATGCCACAGAAAGAAGAACCAGTGTTGGTAGGTATTGCGGCTTTTCAAGAGAAGTTGGAAATCCAGATTTTTATGTGAAGTTTTAGGATTCTTTATTTAATTTCAAACTCCTTATATACTATACCACAGGCCTACAAAAAGCATCTGCAGATTGAATCCAGACTATCAGGATGCAGCGTATGTCCTAAAGAACAGGATGCAATGACCTGCTGTTGCAAGGATTCTGGTCCAATGAATGTTGTCTTTCTCATTGTCCATTAATCAATTGGCATTTGAGTTTTCTATTTTAGTCTCTGTGAGCTTGCTTAATGGGAATCCTTCCCTGAGGGACGAATCCTATCTTAGTGGACCAACCAAATCAAATTTCTATACCTACCAGGACGAGAATCAAACCCAGGAAATAATGAAATTACTAAAGTATTTACCATCTTTCATGGATCATGAAAGCCAGCCCAATAGCCCTCCCCAATTCACTGTGAGTCACTTGCACCTTTCTATCCAGGTTGTAACACCTTTCCTTCAAACAAACAAACTGTACTATGAAAGAACCCCCAACATGTCTCCTCTTAGCAATGTATTATTTTTGCTATAGTATGACTTGATTCATAAAATTTAGATTTACTCTCAACTTCTGAAAAAGGCACCAGTTATATAAAACAAGGTATACTTTTATATTTAATTTCTTTTGTCCTAAGTAGACCTGGAAATGTGTAATTTGGGAATATTTTGATTGCAAGTATCAGAAGTCAAATGCAAACTAACTTAAGCAAAACAAAGTGGATGTAATGGGGAATGTACCTCTGAAGTCAGAGGGGCATTTCATTAGCTCTAGACACAGCTAGATCTAGAATCTCCAATTCTTTCTCTACCTGCCACTTCTACTTGTTTTCATTCTCACAGAGCCCCACCCCCACTCCCCATAGAGGCACAGGAATGAGAGAATGTGACCATCAGCCACCCCGGAGGTGTTTTGCAGCAATTCCAGCAGAAATGCTGTGGCTAGCCTGACTTCAATCATATGCTCATCCCTTGACCAATCACTGGGGACAAGGAAAAGGGGTACTTTGGCTAGATCTGGGTCATAAGACCACTCTTGTCTCATAAGACCACCCTAAGATTAAAATAATATAAACTGTGTTTCCCCATAGGAAAGAAGGGTTCTACTCCCAAGAGAAGGAGACAAAGTTTGTGGACAGACAAAAGCTACTATAACAGATCCACTGTAACAATTTACAACCTTTGGAATTAATCCTTTGCTTTATCTATTATAGACAGAAACACCATTCTGCTGATGAAGAGGACACATTCAAAAAGTTCTATGTTAAATCTAATTAAAACACAATAAAAGAGAATCTTCTACAGTAATGTGAAATTCCTTGGAAAGTACAGTGCTACTTCATTATATAAAACATAGAGATGGAAGAGACCCAGCAACGATGCAGGCCATCCATCAAGTGGTGTATTTTAAGCCTTTCTCCTTCTCAGGCCAGTCTAGCCGGAATGTCAAATTATGCCACTTATGCCACATTTCTTAACTTAATAATCCTCTCAGTCAGGACATTTTGGGTTGATTGAACATCATTCTAAGCTCATGTGAGTCCACAGTGAAGTGAGATCTCAAAAAACAGTTAAAGGACTGGGAGGGAAAGTATAAGTGGTACATGTGGATTCTTATATAAATCTGAGTACGGAGCATTTAAAGTTGTGTACTGCTACGCTATGATGCCGGGCCTCCAGAAAGTGCTTTCTGTAAGCCGGGATGATGTCTCTGAATTGCCAAGGAGCAGAAGAGGCTAGTATGAGGCACTGCTACTACATCTGGTATTCTCTGGTGCCATTGACCAGTTTGGGATTTTGGGGTAGCAGTTTAGAATCACTAATGTGATCAACTGAGAGCTATTGATGGTGCTCCTCTTCCCTTCAAAAGCTTAGCACTCAGGTGCCTCAGTGTTGAAAACTCTAATTTTAGAATTCATGTATTTTGTTTATGCATCTTTCTTTTTCCACAGTCCTCTCTTAAAGTGATTACTCCCCCCAATCCAGAGGTAACATATTAAGTCATTCTGTATATAAATGGTATCTATTCTATTCTGTTGTCATCTTGCAGAAGGAACACTTACATATTTAGAGACCTCTTGGAACTTGGGGCTGGGGGTGGCACAAAAAGAGTGTCAAGAGCAAAATTTAAAACTGGCCAGCTTGCTAGAGTCTGGCCCTATTGAGCATCAATTCCTCAGCCCCTCAAGTGGAGGAGGTCTCTTTAATTCCATTACAGACTCTTCTAGGAAGCTCCTGATGTGTTAGGGGTACTAGACCTACAGGCTTTTCCCTATAGGAGTAGAGGCTGCAACTCTGGAAAAGGTGTAAAGGTGAAACAGCTACACTGGCCAGGGAGTTAGAGGGAGTGTGGTCCAACAAAAGGATAGACCCTGGAGCAACACTCAGGCCGGTTTTGTTTCCGGGGAAGATCGGTAGAGCATATCCCTTAGGACAGAAGTTGGTTACAGTATGCAGAGCAGGAATGTTTAGGGTGAGTTATGAGGAATGAGAATTTGGTCAATTACATTATCTTAATGTCTA
>NW_022295454.1:0-1025 GCF_002776525.5 Piliocolobus tephrosceles
GAAATAATGCCACACATCTACAACCATCTGATCTTTGACAAACCTGAGAAAAACAAGAAATGGGGAAAGGATTCCCTATTTAATAAATGGTGCTGGGAAAATTGGCTAGCCATAAGTAGAAAGCTGAAACTGGATCCTTTCCTTACTCCTTATACGAAGATTAATTCAAGATGGATTAGAGACTTAAATGTTAGACCTAATACCATAAAAACCCTAGAAGAAAATCTAGGTAGTACCATTCAGAACATAGGCATGGGCAAGGACTTCATGTCTAAAACACCAAAAGCAACGGCAGCAAAAGCCAAAATTGACAAATGGGATCTCATTAAACTAAAGAGCTTCTGCACAGCAAAAGAAACTACCATCAGAGTGAACAGGCAACCTACAGAATGGGAGAAAATTTTTGCAATCTACTCATCTGACAAAGGGCTCATTTCCAGAATCTACAAAGAACTCAAGCAAATATACAAGAAAAAAACAAACAACCCCATCCAAAAGTGGGGAAAGGATATGAACAGACATTTCTCAAAAGAAGACATTCATACAGCCAACAGACACATGAAAAAATGCTCATCATCACTGGCCATCAGAGAAATGCAAATCAAAACCACAATGAGATACCATCTCACACCAGTTAGAATGGCAATCATTAAAAAATCAGGAAACAATAGGTGTTGGAGAGGATGTGGAGAAATAGGAACACTTTTACACTGTTGGTGGGATTGTAAACTAGTTCAACCATTATGGAAAACAGTATGGCGATTCCTCAAGGATCTAGAACTAGATGTACCATATGACCCAGCCATCCCACTACTGGGTATATACCCAAAGGATTATAAATTATGCTACTACAAAGACACATGCACACGTATGTTTATTGCGGCACTATTCACAATAGCAAAGACTTGGAATCAACCCAAATGTCCATCAGTGACAGACTGGATTAAGAAAATGTGGCACATATACACCATGGAATACTATGCAGCCATAAAAAACGATGAGTTTGCGTCCTTTGTAGGGACATG
>NW_022295456.1:0-6024 GCF_002776525.5 Piliocolobus tephrosceles
GTTCTTCACATAGGAAGCGTCCAATGGTGGATGTCTTAAGAGCCAGAGGCAAGAAAGGACTGGGAAAGCTAAAGGAATTTGTTTATTTTATTTTATTTTTGAGATGGAGTGTCACTCTGTCGTCCAGGCTGGAATGCAATAGCTTTATATTGGCTCACTGCAACCTCTGCCTCCTGGGTTCAAGTGATTCTCCAGCCTCAGCCTCCCGGGTTCAAGTGATTCTCCAGCCTCAGCCTCCCGAGTAGCTGAGATTACAGGTGTGTGCCAACACACCCGACTAATCTGACTAATTTTTGTATTTTTTTAGTAGAGACAGGGTTTCACCGTGTTGGCCAGGCTGGTCTCGAGCTCCTGACCTCAGGTAATCCACCGGCCTTGGCCTCCCAAAGTGCTGGGATTACAGGCGTGAGCCACCATGCCCGGCCAGGAATTTGTTTAAAGGTATACTTGGCTCTGTGCTATAAAATACTGCACCTAATGTTAGGCTTTGACGGCTATAATATCTGACCTTGACATTGTGGTGTATCTGCCATATAATTTAATTAACATGTGATGCTGGCACAATGCCAGAGAGTCAAACATTCTGACAGCTCTTGGAAGCCACATAAGTCCCTTTGAAGTTCCCCCCAGTGAACTGACACACAGAAACCTCCTATGGTTGAGGACAGCCCCCGATGCAGTATACGGAAATATAGCTGCATCGTGGTTATATTAGATGGCACTGGCAAAGCCACCTGCTGGTTTGCCACAGTTCTGGAGGTCTGTTGTGGTTTCTAAGGGCCAAAACCATCAAGAGTTGCTCCTTGGGGAAGAAGAACTCATTCTTCCTCAGGAACAAAATTAGGAGGTCTCCTATTTGCAGATTTTGCTCCACAAAATGTTTTCTTCAGGCCGGGCGCGGTGGCTCACGCCTGTAATCCCAGCACTTTGGGAGACCGAGGTGGGCAGATCACGAGGTCAGGAGATCGAGACCATCCTGGCTAACACAACGAAACCCTGTCTCTATTAAAAATACAAAAAATTAGCCGGGAGTGATTGCGGGCGCTTGTAGTCCCAGCTACTTGGGAGGCTGAGGCAAGAGAATGGCATGAACCCGGAAGGCAGAGCTTGCAGTGAGCCAAGATTGCGCCACTGCACTCTAGCCTGGGCGACAGAACGAGACTCCGTCTCAAAAAAAAGAAAAAAAAGTTTTCCTCTTCCTCAACTTTGCTTACTGCAAAGTCATTAAGCTGCACACAGGAACGTAAATTAGATAAGAGGCATATGAACCAAGGAGAAAAAAGACCCTATACATCTATTGTGCACGTAATTATTTAACACCCACTATACGCCTACCAAAGCTTTGGACATTTATAGCAGGAACAAAAACAGTATCTTGGACATCATAAAACTACATTTTACTAGGGAGAGAAAAAGTACATGAGCAATAAAAATATGTAATATTGTAGGTTGTAATAAATACTCGGAAGAATTAAGAAGGGTATGGGGCTAGAGAGAGATGGAATGTTCTTTTATGTAGTTATTTCAATCTACAGCAGGTAGAACGAGTGTTCTTTTAGATGGTAGGTTGTGCAGTATGAGTCTTGGGTTGACAGAATAACGTGCTCAGGCAATGTATCAATAAGCTCTTGCCACAACACTGTTGTATCACAAAAACCACCTCAAAACATCAGTAAGCACTTATTTCTTACATACGTGTCCGTGGGTCACCTGTGGTTCACTGGTCTAGAATGTGCTCAACAGGGCTTGACTCCAAGTGTGGATTGGATCTAAAGCTGCTACATGTGTCCTTCATCTTCTATGGACAAGTGGGCTACCTGGGACATGTTCTTCTCGTGACAGTGGCAAAAGTGCAAGAGGGTAGAGTGCAAATGAGATGACTCTTAAGTCCGGGACTCAAAATTTGCACACTGTTACTTCTGCCTACATCTTTTGGCCAAAAGAAGTCATGTGACCTGACATCAGTGGGATGAGGAGACATGCTCTACCTCTAAAGGGTGTGGACACAGGGCGAGGTGAAGCACTGGGAAGAGTAATGCAATCTGAAACAGATGGTTCAAACCAAAACTATGTATCTCTAGCTGTGACATTTATATATACAAACACATGTATCAAATGATTAAACGACCTTTGTTGAAACCTTCTGTTTTAGATTAAATTTGAATAAATCCATGCAATAATTACATTACCCGCCCCGAGATGGTTTATGATGTCACCAGAGGCTTCTGGGTCATTGCCGCCAATCTCAGGAAACCTGGGAAGATGGGCCACCGGCCATCTCAATGCTGAGAGACAAAAAGGCCATGAAGGGCCTGGCACGGTGGCTCATACCTGTTATCCCAGTACTTTGGAAGGCCGAGGTGGGCAGATCACCTGAGGTCAGGAGTTCGAGACCAGCCTGGCCAACATGGTGAAACCCTGTCTCTGCTAAAAATACAAAAGTTAGCCAAGCATGGTGGTACGTGCCTGTAATTCCAGGTACTCGAGAGGCTGAGGCACGAAAATCACTTGAATCCGGGAGCGGAGGCTGCGGTGAGACGAGATTGTGTCACTACACTTCAGCCTGGGCGAGAGAATGAAACTCTTCCCCCACCCCGCCCCCCAAAAAAAAAGAAAAGAAAAAAGCCATGATGGAATGGAGACCTTTCTTCCTACAGGGGCTTCCCTTGCAGGGAGAGTACAGATGGGAAAGATCAGAGGAGACCCCAGATCGAGCAAGTTTCCTTGCTTACCTCTAAGCATGTCTTGGAGTGGCACAGATGTGGCATCGGATCCAGGAGGTGTGACTAAAAGCTAGACTTTTAACTGGTCTCGCGGGCTGTGCAGGACACACCTTCATCTGTTGTATGAAGCTGTGAGCTGGTCAAAGACTCCCATTCTTCCTTGCAGCTCCTTTCCCCCCCCCCCCCCAGATCTGCCCACCTTTCTCTTGCTGTCCTTGAATAATGTGGGAGGGATTCCTAAGTGTCTCTGCAGAAAGTGATGATTTCTAATTTCGGGCCTCCTTTCAATGAATTCCTCCAGGGCTCTGCAGTCAGCCAAGTACTGGAACCTAGCCCTTCCCTTTAGGAAGGAAAGCTCTCGGTTCAATTGATTCCAATGGTTAATGGAATCTTGTCACCGTTGCCCAGAGTGATTCTAATCAAAGGAATCCACTGTGTAAAAATTCAAGGTAGCAGCATCAAGGTTTACTTCTTGTAAGCAAAGAGACTGGGGCACTGGGGCAGATATGTTTTATGGCGGGGCCCCGTGGGGATTCAGTCTCTTATTTGGGAGGATTCCGGCTCCTATCTCCAAAGGTGTGTGAGTTGATCCATCTTCTGTAAGTAATCCTAGCTTAGACCTGGAAGGGGGACTGCCTTTTTTAGTTTTTGGTATTTGGCGTTTTCTTTTTTGAGACAGGGTCTCATTCTGTCACCCAGGCTGGAATGCAGTGGTGTGATCATGGCTCACTGCAGCCTCAACCTCCTGGGCTCAAGTGATCCTCCCGCCTCAGCCTCCCAAAGTACTGGGATTACAAGTGTGAGCCACCGCGCCTGGCCATGTCCTTGATCTATAAATGACAGTAGCTTTTGGAAACTGAGAAAATAAAACTCTGGATCAGGCTTCAAGTCCCCTGACCCCTCTCTGATCTGGTCCTGGTCTTCCCCTCTCTTCTGGTTCCACAGCTGCCACAGAGCACACCCCTGGGGCAGCCCAGTGAGTCCCTCTGCCCACTCATGCCCTCCTGCTTGTTCTGCCTTCGGAGGGAGCCTCAGTCCCTGAGCCCCCTGCCTGGAGTGATCCCCCTGCTCACCCTGACTCCCAGCTCCAGGCCCCACCTCCTCTGCGGAGCCCCTCCCAAATTGCTAGGGAGTTACATTTCAGTCTAATTCTCCCAGATGCCT
The DNA here is from genome assembly GCF_002776525.5 of Piliocolobus tephrosceles. Taxonomy (NCBI): domain Eukaryota; kingdom Metazoa; phylum Chordata; class Mammalia; order Primates; family Cercopithecidae; genus Piliocolobus; species Piliocolobus tephrosceles. The sequence continues at coordinate 3,888 of NW_022295456.1, forward strand.
TTGTGCTTGTTGTCACAGCCACAAAACTTATCATTTGGTTGCTCTGAAACGACTTTACGCCTTATCTCCTCGCTTCAGTTGTAAGTTCTTAGAGCACAGGGACCACAGAGCCTAGCAAGGTGTTAACACACACGAATGTACTTACTGGTTGGATAGCCTCCCATCAATTTCTGTCTCTTAGTGGTGGGGGAGTAGAAAAGACTTCCCAGATGTTAGGGCCAAGAAAGTTGACATTGAGGCCAGGCGTGGTGGCTCATGCCTGTAATCCCAGCACTTTGGGAGGCCGAGGTGGGCGGATCACGAGGTCAGGAGATCGAGACCATCCTGGCTAGCACAGTGAAACCCTGTCTCTACTAAAAATACAAAAAATTAGCCGGGCATGGTGGTGGGTGCCTGTAGTCCCAGCTATGCGGGAGGGAGGCTGAGGCAGGAAAATGGCATGAACCCGGGAGGTGGGGCTTGCAGTGAGCAGAGATCGCACCACTGCACTCCAGCCTGGGCGACAGAGCGAGACTCCGTCTCAAAGAAAAAAAAAAAAAAAAGAGAAAGAGCGAGAAAGAGAGGAAAGAAAGGAAGGAAGGAAGGAAGGAAGAGAAAGAAAGAGAAAAGAAAAGAAATTGAAGCAGATGACCTCAGATCATGAAGGATTTTCTGAAACTGCTATATTTTGAAGAAAACCTTGCCGGTCCCCTCCAGTTTTCTGTAATAACCTGGCTGAGCAGTGGGTTTCACTGTACAGTTCACACACTAACTGCCTCAGGGTCACCTGGGGTGCCAGTTCAGAATTCGGAGTCCTGGCCCCATTCCTGAAAATACTGACTCAGTAGGCCTGGGGTGGGGCCTGGAAATCTCTATCTTTAACACGCCACTGCTGACTCTGACGCACAGCCAGGTTTGGAAACTAGTCGAGTCTGAAAAGAATGTTCTCTTCTTGGAAGTGAGAAAATGTCAGGGGGCACCGTGAGAAGGGGCTATGATTTGGATTCTGAGAGACCAGGTTTGAGTTTCAATTCTGCCACTTACCAGGTGTGTGACCATGGGCAAGTTATTCAGCCTCTCTGCACCTCAGTTTCAAGTGGGAACACCACAGATCTGTTTTGATGACTAGTGCCATGCAACAAATTACCCCAGAACTTTGCCACGTAAAACAACTCTTTGGCCGGGTGTGGTGGCTCATGCCTGTAATCCCAGCACTTTGGGAGGCTGAGGTGGATGGATCAACTGAGCCTAGGAGTTGCAGACTAGCCTGGGCAATGTGGGGATACCCTATCTCTACAAAAATACAAAAATTAGGGTGAGAGGATTCCTTGAACTCTGGAGGTTGAGGCTGTGGTGAGCTGAGATCTCGCCACTGCACTCCAGCCCGGGTGACAGTGATACTGTGTCAAAAACGAAAACAAAGAAAACAACTCTGATTTTGTTCACAATGCTGTGGGTTAGGAATTCTGGAACGGACTCAGCTGGGTACTTCTCACTTGGGGTATCTCATTCGGTTGCAGTCACACATCAACAGGGGCCACAGCCATCGGAAGGATATCCAAGATGGCACACTCCTGTAGCAGTCAGTTGATGCTGGCTATTGGCTGGGAGCTCTGCTGGGCTGTTGACCGCAGCACCTATGTTGTGAGTCTCTGCCATGGCAGTAGACTTCTAACTGACTTCTTTCAGAGCGAGTGCCCCAAAAAAGCCAGGAGCAAGCTGCATGGCTTCTTCTGGCTTTGCCTTACAAGTCGCAGAGTGTCACTTCTGTTATGTTGAAAGCAGTCACAAGCCCACCCAGACTTCTAGGAGTAGAGACAGAGACCACACCTCTTGGTGGGAAGAGTGTTGAATAATTAGCGGGCATGTTTAAAACCACCACAGTATCTCATGGGGTTGTTATGAGGATTCAGTGAGATGATCTTGCCGAAGTGCTGGACAAACATGAGTTCCCCTCCTCCATCTAATTTGAGGCCTGGAAGCTCACAGGGTAAAGCCAGTGCCAGGCACCAGGTCTCCAGTCGCTTGCAGTTATTCATGTCTACTGGGCCATAGGGACCGTTTTTCCTTTTCTTTTCTTTTTCTTTTCTTTCTCTTTCTTTCCCTCCCTCCCTCCCTTCCTTCCTTCCTTTCTCTGTTTCTCTCTTTCTTTCTTCCT
>NW_022295457.1:0-1074 GCF_002776525.5 Piliocolobus tephrosceles
ATTTGGTCAAGTGTCAATGTTCCGGTCCCTAATATTTGTGTTAGTTGTCTGCCTTAATGATCTAATACTGTCAGCGGGATGTTGAAGTTTCTCATTGTTACTGTGTGGCTAGCCGCATTTCTTCAATGATCCCTAAGAACTTGATTTTATAAATCTAGGTGCTCTTTTTCTGGGTGAATACATATTTAGGATATTTAGGTTTTGTTGTTGAATTGACCTCTTTACTAATGTGTAATGCCCTTCTTTGTCTTTGTCTTTATCTTTGTCATTTTAAAGTCTGTTTTATTTTTCTGAAATTTGAATAGCAATGTGTGGGGTTTTTTTTTTTTTTCATTTTCTTGGTAGATTTTTCTCCATCATTTTATTTGAATCTATGAGTGTCATTGACTGTGAGATGGATATCTCGAAGACAGCATAGAGTTGGGTCCTGTTTCTTTATCCAACTTGCCACTCTGTGCCTTTTAAGTGTGTGTTTCACCCATTTACATACAAGGTTGATGTTGATATGTGTGGATTTTATTCTGTCGTGGTGTTGTTAGCTGGTTATTATACATATGTGATTATGTGCTTGCTTTATGGTATCAATGGTCCATGTACTTACGTGTGTTTTTTTGTGGCAGCTGTTAATGGTCTTTCTTTTCCATATTTATCATACCCTTCAGGACCTCTTGTAAGGCAGGTCTTAAAGGTGTAGTAGGTCCTTGTATTCCCTTAGCATTTACTCGTCTAAAAAGGATCTTACATCTCTTTGGCTTATGGGGCTTAGTTTGATTGAATATGAGGTTCTTGGTTGAAGAATACTGAATATAGGCTCCCAGTCTCTTCTGGCATGTACGGTTTCTGCTGAATGATCTGCTGTTTGTTAGCCTGATGAATGGGGTGCTCTTTATAGGTGATCTGCCCCTCCTCTGTGTTTTTCTTTCATTTTGATATTGGAGAATCTGATGACTGTGTATCTTAGGAATGGCCATCTTGTACAGCATCTCAAAGAGGTTCCGTGCGTTCCCTGAATTTGAATGTTGGCCTCTGTAGCAAGGTAGGGGAAATTTTCGTGAATAGTTTCCATAAATATGT
>NW_022295458.1:0-1211 GCF_002776525.5 Piliocolobus tephrosceles
TTGCCTCCTAAAGGTTTGGGAGGTTAATGTAAAAAAAAAAAAAAAAAAACAGCATGAATGTAATAAGGCTTCCAATCGAGGGCACACGACAGTGACAGCTGGGGAAAAGACATTATTTTCTTTATGAAGAGATCTCTTATGGTTTCTTGAGGCTGGTAGGGATTTTTTTTTTTCACCGAGACCACACATAGACCGAATCACCCTCTCACCCCGGCTGCAGTGCTGTTGCCGGACCTCAGCTACCTGCAAGCTCCGCCTCCCAGGTTCACGCCATTCTCCTGCCTCAGCCTCCCGAGTAGCTGGCACTACAGGCGCCGCCACCTAGCCCGGCTAGTTTTTTGTACTTTTTAGTAGAGACGGGGTTTCACCGTGTTAGCCAGGATGGTCTGGATCTCCTGACCTCGTGATCCGCCCATCTCGGCCTCCCAAAGTGCTGGGATTACAGGCTTGAGCCACCGCGCCCGGCCTTGGTAGGGCTTTTTAACACTTGTGCTGTGATCAAAACTGTATTACTATTGATAGTATAATGTGAAGGGGGGCGGTAGAGGGCGTGGTCAAGTCTTCTATTATAAGGCTTAAGGGTGGATTTTTTACCCAATCAGAGATTTAAGAGAATTTTTCTTTAGCCACTCCTTTGTGTATCCATGCCCTCTGAGGCTTCACTTCAGACTCTTCCATCGTTTGGCAAAGAAGCGGTGGTCAGAGTTTCTAAAGAATCCTTTAACCTAGAAGGGTCAGGAACCCTCCTTCCCCTCAGTCTGAGAAAAGAATGCAGCCTTCCTTCATAGCATTTCTTCCAAAGGTCCCTGCCCCATTTGTGTCCATGTATTTTGCAGTGACTACCTCCTTTTTTGTCTCCTTTTGTACATACGGTTCAGATAAAATCTCGGACAACTTTTTCTGCAAATGCCACTGGCATACCGGAACACAAGCTTTAGAGTACAGCCTCAGGTCTTAAGTTGTGTCTAGACTTTCATTAACACAGGCTTCCTGTTAAAAAAGAGAAAATGTATTTTAAATTTTAAAATACCTTATTCTAAGAACTTTAGTTAAAAAAAAGAGAGAGAACAAATGTAAAAGAACCCATACTCTAATAATGTAGTTACTTGTTCTTAGGCTAGGCTTAAGTTTGTTTTGGGGGGATTATACTGGGTGTACAATTTGTTACCTTGTTTACTTAACATTTAGAAACTAGGCCGGGCGCGGTGGCT
>NW_022295459.1:0-1767 GCF_002776525.5 Piliocolobus tephrosceles
GGCCCACATCTTTGATAACCTAGATGAAACGAGTCAGTTCCTTGGGGACGGTGGTGGGGGGAACAATCTGCCAAAATACACACAAGAAGAAATAGACCATTTGGATTGTCTTATGTCTATTTAAAATTGAATAAAAATTAATAACCTTCCAAACAGAAAGCACCAAGCCCAGTTTGGTTCACTAGTAAATTCTTCCAAACATGTAAGGAAGAGATTATGCCAAGTTGTTTACAATTTTTATTAGTAGAGGCAGAGGTAATACTCTAACTCATTCTTTGAGGCTTGCATCATACTAATACCAAAATCAGATAAAAAAGTTTTCCAAAAATGTAAAATCACAGACCAATAACTCTCATAAACACAGATGCAAAAATCCTCAGCAAATTCTTAGCAAGTTGAATCCAACAATGTATAAAAAGTATTACATACCAAGACCAAAAGGAGCATCCCACGTATGCAAGACTCCTTCAGCATTCAAAAATCAATTAGCAGAATCCACCGTCAGAATACACTAAAAAAGAAAACAACATGATCACATCAATAGATGCAGACAAAGCCTTTGACAAACTCCAACAACTATTTGTGTTTAAAAAAAAATAAAACAACTCAGTGAACTACGAATGAGGGGGACTTCCTCCAATTGATAAGGTATCCCTACAGAAAACTCACAGCTCACACCACACTAAATGGTGAGAAACTAGAAGCATTTCCACTAAGATGAGAAACAAGACAAGTATGAGTCCTCTCACTACTCTTTTTCAATATTGTACTAGCAGTACTGGCTAACATAATAAGAGAAAAAAAAAATAAAGCACATAGATTGGGAAGAAAGAAATAAAACTGTCTTGATTTTAGATGAGTCTAAACAATGTCAAAAATCTGAAAGAATCAGCAAAAATCTCCTGGAACTAATATACTTCACAGAAACTTCATAGAAAGGTTAAAATATGAAAATCAACTTCTTTTCTATATACCAGCAATGAACAAGTGGGATTAAAAATTGAAAACACAATACTATCTATATTAACATTAAAAAATGAAATAGTTATAATAAAATATGTATAAGATCTATATGAGGAAAACTATAAAATTCTGATCAAAGAAATCAAAGAACAACTAAATAAATGAAGAGATATTTCATGTTCACGGATAGGAAGATTCAATGTTGTCAAGTTCAGTTTTTCCAAAATTGGGCAATAAATTCAATTCAATTTTAATTAAAATCCTAGCAAGTTATTTTGTGTATAACAAACTGATTCCAAAATTTATATGTAGAGGCAAAGAGCCCAGAATAGTCAATCCATAGTGAAAGTATATAGAATTGAAGGAATGAAAATCTTTACTTCAAGATTTACTATGAATCTCAGTAATCAAGAGATTGTAATAGTGGTGAAAAATTAGCTAAATAGATTAATGGAACAGAAAAAAGAGCCAAGAAATAGATCCACATAAACATAATCCACTGTTCTTTTTAATTTTATTTTAAAAAATTCATTTTAAGCTCCAGGGTACATGTTCAGGATGTGCAGTCTCCTTACATAGGTAAACATGTGCCATGGTGGTTTGCTGCACCTTTCAACCCATCACCTCAGCATTAAGCCCAGCATGCATTAGCTATTTTTCCTAATGCTCTCCCTCCCACCACTGGTAAGTCTCAGTGTGTGATGTTCCCCTCCATATGCCCATGTGTTCTCGCTGTTCAGCTCTCACTTGTAAGTGAGAATATGCAGTGTTTGGTATTCTATTCCTGCATTAGTTTGCTGAGGA
>NW_022295461.1:0-2067 GCF_002776525.5 Piliocolobus tephrosceles
TAGTACTTGTCATTTTTGTATTTGTGTACATATATAGTAATTAAAAAAAGGGTACGTTTATATAAATAATAACTTAGTGTTTTAAATACATTTTAAACAATATTATGTAAAATATTTAATAAGTAATAAGTAAGCAAATATATATTCAAATAATCATAAACACGTAGAAAATAACAATTATTTGTTATGTTTTAAGAAAAAAAAAAAAAAAAAAAATTTTTTTTTTTTTGTTTGGTTATTTATTGTCCAATTTGTGAGTGATTAATAATATGGCATTCGTTTATATTGTTTTTTTTTTTAAATTATTATTTATTTATATATATATATATATATATATTTTTTTTTTTTATGCTAAATGATTAAAATATTAATTATTAATTAATGCTGTGTATGATTAAATCAGGTTATGTTGATAAATTAGTTCGTTTAATGTTTGATTTGGCTGTTAGTTAAATTGATTTGAATCGAGTCGGTATTTTTGCTCTGTTGGTTGTCTTATTTTGTTTTTTTTTTTTGTATTTTTATTGATAAAGTCATATAGCAAATTCATTGGGTTAGGCTAGATAAATTATATGTGTGATTGGTGAAGTTAGTAAAAATGAGTTGAACGAAATTATGAATTAAGTAAAAGAATTTTGAGTGAACTGAGTTTAGCCTAATTTGGATACAACTAAATAATGTCCATGTAATTGAATGTGTCTTTGCTTTCGCTTCATTTGTTTTAATTTTATGCTTTTATTTATTATATTTTTTTAAGTATTTTATATGGATAAATGCAGTAAGTTGGATAGTTCCTGTTTGTTTATTCATTTATTGCACGTTCAAAATGAATAAAAGTAAAGATGGACTAAATTCGATTGTTACATTTACTAAGTAACTTAATTTGTTGGTCCATTTGTTTAATGTTAAAGTTTGATTGAATAAATGTAAGTTCAAACGAGTTGAATAGTAAAAATTTTTTGTTAACATTGCGATATGTACTGAGTTCAATGCATTTATAATAAATACAACGATTTACATTGAATGGACGAAGTTCAATGAGACAAAAAAAAAATGCAAAAAAAGAATTTACTTCCTATAAGTTGATTAATATAAAATAACAAATGAAGTAAAAGCTAATATGTTGAGTAGTTTTACTTAGATACATTAAGTTGAATGAATTAACGAACACATATGAAGTAAAATGATTTGTTCTGAGTAATCTGTATAAAACAAAATGGAAAAAAGAAAAAGAAAAAGAACAAAAGTTCAGAAGAAAATGCTTTTCTATCATCAAATCAAATTTTGATATGCTAATAAAAAAGCATAAATGAAGATATATCACATACTTTACATTTATAATGTATTTGTAAAAATTATAAGATAAAAAACAAATTTCATTAAAAATTACATTTTTATATTTACTGCAAATCTTATTAATTTGTCTTATTGTATATTATTAAAACAATAAAATATTACTTTGCTATAAGATATATTGTTGAAAACGTTTTTTTTTGTTTTTTTTTATAACGCAAGCAAGGAATATAGGTATAACACAAAACTTATAATAAACTAACGCAAATAATTTATTATTAATAAAATAGCTGTATTAAGCTAGTTATAATAGCGTGGTTAAAATAAAACATTTCTAATCATATATCTGTAATCAGCTAGCTAACACAAATTAGCTAAAATAAGTTAGCTAAAATAAACTGCTAATATAAACTGCTAAAATAAACTGCTAAAATAAACTAGCTAAAATAAACTAGTTAATATAAACTATCTAATATAAGCTAGCTAAAATAAACTAGCTAAAATAAACTAGCTAAAATAAACTAGCTAAAATAAACTATCTAATATGAACTGTTAATATAAGTTAGCTAAAATAAATTAGCTAAAATAACCTAGCTAAAATAACCTAGCTAAAATAAATTAACTAAAATAAGCTAGCTAATATGAACTGTTAATATAAGTTAGCTAAAATCAATTAGCTAAAATAATCTAGCTAAAATAAATTAACTAAAATAAGCTGACTAATATGAACTAGCTAATATAAACTAGCTAATATAAACTAGCTAATATAAACTA
>NW_022295462.1:0-4356 GCF_002776525.5 Piliocolobus tephrosceles
TTGAGGCAGAGTTTCACTGTTGTTGCCCAGGCTGGAGTGCAATGGCATGGTCTCGGCTCGCTGCAACCTCCGTCTCCCAGGTTCTAATGATTCTCCTGCCACAGCGTCCTGAGTAGCTGGGATTACAGGCATGTGCCATTATGCCCGGCTAATTTTTGTATTTTTAGTAAAGATAGGGTTTCACCATATTGGCCAGGCTGGCCTCGAACTCATGACCTCAAGTGATCCATCCGCCTTGGCCTCCCAAAGTGCTGGGATTACAGGCATGAGCCACAGCGCCTCCTTTCAAGCTTCTGATGGCTGCAGGCAATCCTTCGTGCTCCGTGGCTTGTAGATGCATCACTCCAATCTCTGCCTTTTTTTTTTTTTTTTTGATTTGAGACAAAGTCTCACTCTGTCCCTCAGGCTGGAGTGCAGTGGCGCGATCTCAGTTCACTGCAACCTTCTCCTCCAGGGTTCAAGTGATTCTCCTGTCTCAGCTCAGCAGCTGTGATTACAGGTATGTGCCACCACGCCCAGCTAATTTTTGTTGTTGTTGCTGTTGTTTGTTTTTGAGACGGAGTCTGGCTCTGTCGCCCAGGCTATAGTGCAGTGGCGCGATCTGGGCTCACTGCAAGCTCTGCCTCCCGGGTTCACTCCATTCTCCTGCCTCAGCCTCCCGAGTAGCTGGGACTACAGGCGCCTGCCACCACGCCTGGCTAAGTTTTTGTATTTTTAGTAGAGATGGAGTTTCACCATGTTAGCCAGGCTGGTCTCAAACTCCTGACCTCAGATGATCCACTCACCTCAGTCTCCCAAAGTATTGCGATTACAGGCGTGAGCCACCACACCTGGCCTCTGCCTATGTCTTTATGTCACTTCTCTGTGTCTTTTCCCTTTCTCTTCACTTATTAGGACACTTGTCATTGTATTTAGGGCTCACCCTAATCCAATACAAGCTCGTCATAAGATTTTTCCTTAATTGCATCTGCAAAGACCCCTTTTCCAAATAAGGTCACATTCTGGATGGATATACGCTTTGAGAGAGGTTCCATATTCAGCTCACTGCAGAAAGGTATTAAGAATTTCAGGCCGGGCATGGTGGCTCACGCCTCTAATCCCAGCACTTTGAGAGGACAAGGTGGGTGGATCACGAAGTCAGGAGATCGAGTCCAGCCTGGCTAACATGGTGAAACCCCGTCTCTACTAAAAATACAAAAAATTAGCCGGGCGTGGTGGCGGGCCCCTGTAGTCCCAGCTACTTGGGAGGCTGAGGCAGGAGAATGGCATGAACCCAGGAGATGGAGCTTGCAGTGGGCCGAGACAGTGCCACTGCACTCCAGCCTAGGTGAAAGAGTGAGACTCCATCTCAAAAAAAAAATAATAATAATTTCAACAGGGCCAGGTGCGGTGGCTCACGCCTGTAATCCCAGCACTTTGGGAGGCCGGGGCAGGTGGATCACGAGGTCAAGAGTTCAAGATAAGTCTGGCCAAGATGGTGAAACCCTGTCTTTACTAATAATACAAAAATTACCCGGATCTGGTGGCACATGCCTGTGATCCCAGCTACTTGGGAGGCTGAGACAGGAGAATCACTTGAACTCGGGAGGCGGAGGTTGCAGTGAGCTGAGATGGCGCCACTGCACTCCAGCCTGGGCGACAGAGTGAGACTCCATCTCAAAAAAAAAAAAAAAAATCAACAGGGTCTCAGAAGGGCATTAGACCAGTTGCAGGACCCTGCTGAGAGTGGGGCCCTGTCCCACTACACAGGTCACATGCCCATGAAGCTAGAGTGTACCGAGGTCATCCATGCCCTCCCTTTCTGCTGTCAAATGCAGCAGTTGGGTCTGAGTCCTCACCTTACTGGACCCTCTCAGCAGCATTGGACATCATCGATCACCCCATCCTCCTTGCAACTCCTGCTTCCCTTGGCTTCTGGGACACCCAGCTCTCCTGGTTTTCCTTTGAGCTCCCTAGCCAGTCAGTCATTCCTCAGTGCCTTCCTTCTGCTGGTCCTGCTGGCTTCATCCTCTAGAGTCTGGAGACTGGAGAGCCACGGGTCTCGGACCTCGTCCACTTATCTCTATGTACTCGCTTCCTTGAGAATCCCATCTCATCCAGGTCTTTCAATGACCCCTCTGCACAGACACTTGCTGCTCCGATCCCTCCTCTGAGTTCCAGACACACAGATCCAGCTGCTGTCCAGCGGCCTGCTGACAGCTCCCCTTGGAGCTCTAATAAGCTTCTCAAACTTAGCCCATCCATAGTGAAGTCTTCCTAGTTGCTTGGGTGAAAATCTGCCAGCCATCTAAATTCCTGTGTTTCCTCTCACATTTCAACACAATCTCAGCAAATGCTTTCTGCCCTTCTTAGAATGAGATCCCCACTCCTTGCCATGGCCCACAAGGTCCTCCATGAAAACATGACTGAGTCTTCTGCTACCTCACCTCCTCCATGCCTACCAACTTCATCCCCACCCCGACCTGCACTGAGGATGCTCCAGTCCTCCACCACCCCACCTCTGGCTCCTTGATCGCAGCAAACACTCTCCTACCTCAGGGCCTCTGCATCTGTAGTTCCCTCTGCCTTGTGTGATCTTTCCTCATTCACTCATGAAGCAGGCTCCCCCACTTCATTCAGTCCTGCTCCAATGTCACCTGCTCAGGGAAGACCTCCCTGACCACCCTGTTGAAAATAACACCCTCGGGTCCCTCTCTGTTCCCATCCCCTGCTTTGTTTTTATCCAGAGGCATCTCGTACTTGCGTTTGCTTCACATCTACCTCCCCAACTAGAAAGTAAGCTCCATGATTTTAGGGACTTGGTGTTTTTCACTACTGTCATCATCACCACCCAGCACAGTATGTGACACATACATGTTGAATCAGAGAATGAATGAATCTAAGCATGTTGCTCTCCTCGCTTAAAACTCCATGATGCTCCATCACATTTCCGTGCTTTTGCCCATGCTGTTCCCTCTGCTCAGAATGCCCTTCCCCGTCCTAGCCTGCCTGGAAAACTTTTAGTCATCCCTCAAGACCAGAGCCCACTGTTGCCACCTTTGTGAAGCCCCTAGTTGCTGTAAGAGACACCTATATTTAGGCCGGGCACAGTGGCTCATGCCTGTAATCCCAGCTACTCAGGAGGCTGAGGCAGAAGAATTGCTTGAACCCGGGAGGCGGAGGTTGCAGTGAGCCAAGATCGCGCCATTGCACTCCAGCCTGGGCAACAAGAGCAAAACTCTGTCTCCAAAAAAAAAAAAAAGAGAGAGAGACACCTATATTTTCTCCTCTATATTAAAAACAACAACAACAACAACAACAACCGAATTCAACTCCACTCATCTGTTTCCCTTGCCTCTCCCAGGCAACGCCTCAACACCTTTTCTGGAGGGAAATTATTGTACCAGAAAAGATAGTTAATTTAAAAAAAAAAATTTTTTTTTGAGACAGTCTTACTCTGTCACCAGGGCTGGAGTGCAGTGGAGCAATCTCAGCTCACTGCAACCTCCACCTCCCGGGTTCAAGCGATTCTTCTGCCTCAGCCTTTCAAGTAGCTGGGACTACAGGTGCGTGTCACCACGCCTGGCTAATTTTTGTATTTTTATTAGAGACAGGGTTTCACTATGTTGGCCAGGCTGGTCTCGAACTCCGACCTCATAATCTGCCCACCTCTGCCTCCCAAGGTGCTGGGATTACAGGCGTGAGTCACAGCACCCGGCCTTTTATTTATTTATTTATTTTTCAAATAACGTGGAACCTGGAGGCAGAAACTTGGTGAGTCACAAGGGGGCAGCAAAGTGTTCCCACTCGGAGGAAGGCTACAAAGTCATCATCAGTTAGTAGCAAAAATCAGTTTTAAACCATGTAGCAATAAAGGATTAGCCACCGGATTTTGTAACAACTGGTCATTGTCCGCTCCGGTGTCAGTATTTGAAAAAGAAATAGGATTATAAAATCTCAGCGCAGCCATTTCGTATATGCCCTTGGGCCAGTCGCAATCTATTTGACCCTGGTTTCCTCATCTGTAAACTAGGGATACCTGCTTCCCAAAGTCACTTCCTCATATGGTTGTCTTGATAATTAACTAGGATGATGAAGGTAATAGATGAGATGCCTGGAGTGTAGTAAGTGTTCATATGTAAAATACTATTATTACCATATAAAGAACCAAAGGAACTGAATGTTGCTGAATACCTAGTATGGGCAAAGGCACTTTGAATCCTTAATCAAGTGATGAATGATGAGAAGTTAAATGAGAGGTTGAATGACAAAGTGAGAGGTTAAATGACATGCCCAAGGCCACATAGCTAGCAACAGCAATAGGGGCTCACACCTAGCAGGTACTTACTATGTGCCATGCCAGGCAGTCGCAGTTCT
>NW_022295463.1:0-1347 GCF_002776525.5 Piliocolobus tephrosceles
ACAGCCTCACTAATAACCACACCCTAATGCACAGAAGAAATCACAGACACCATTAATACTGTCTACAGCCAAAGAAATTATACAGAGACCATAGTACTCTACTATGTACTACACCCAGAATCAAATCCAAAGTACGCCATACAACCAACACCACAGACTCATCTTCAGAAAAAGTTCTCCACTATGAAACAAAATTCAAAAATAGGAAGAACTGACTGTTATATCAGATGCAAAAATATTAATGTTAGGACACAGAAACATGAAAAAGCAAAAAAGAAAAGAAAAGCCCCAACGGAACACAATAGATCTTAATCAAAAAGAAATTTTCAAGATTTCAGATAAAGGATTCAAAACACTTATTTTACAGAAGTTCAGTGAGATACAAAAGAATTCTGAAAAAAATACAAAGAAAACATAAAAATAATTCAGGATATGAATAAGAAGTTTACAAAAGATATAGATTTAAAAAAAAAAAACAGAAATTCTGGAATTAAAGAATTCATGACATGAAATTCCAAATACATTTGAAAGTTTCAACAACATACTAGGTCAGGCAGAAGGAAGAATTCCAAAACTTGAAGATACACGTTGTGAAATAATTCAATAAGACAAAAACACACACAAAAAAAGAATGAGCAAAGACTTTGTGACGTTTGATAAAATATAAACAACCAAATATTCAAATTATTGGTATCCTCAAGAGAAAAGAGACAAAGGACAGATTAGAAAACCTATTTAATGAAAGAACAGAAGAATAATTCCCGACTCTAGCAAGTGATTTAGACATTCAGATACAAAATGTTCAACAACTCTGAGAAAAATACAATGCAAAAAATTCTTCACCATGGCATGTCATCAGACTTTCTATAGTCTAAGGTAAAATGCAAATCCTAAAAATAGCAAGAAAAAAGCATTTAGTCACCTATAGAAGAAACCCCATTAGACTAACAGCAGATTTTTTTTTTCTTTTTTGTTTTGTTTTCGTTTTTGTTTTTGTTTTTTAAGACAGAGTCCTGCTATGTTGCCAGGCTGGAGTGCAGTGGCGCAATCTCGGTTCACTGTAACCTCCACCTACTGGGTTCAGGTGATTCTCCTGCCTCAGCCTCCCAAGTAACGGGGATGACAGGCACACACCACCACACCCAGCTAATTTTGTGTGTGTGTATTTTTAGTAGAGACAGGATTTCACCATGTTGGCCAGGATAGTCTGGATCTCTTGACCTCATGATCTGCCCACCTCAGCCTTCCAAAGTGCTGTGATTACAGGTTTGAGCCACCATGCCTAGTTCTAACAGCAGATTTCTTAGCAGAAATCTTACAGGCCAGAAGAGAATAGGATAGTATAAT
>NW_022295466.1:0-7338 GCF_002776525.5 Piliocolobus tephrosceles
TTTTAACACATAAACACTGCACAGATCTAATAAAATATTCTGATTCAGCACAATGCTTTTAAACAATAAGGAATTCACTCTTCTTACAGCAAATCAAAGATACATTAAAGTCTTCCTGAGAAGCTTAACATGACAGATTATTCAATCCGTCTTTTAAATATTGTCAGTCAAGTCCTGAATACCACTGAAATATATTTCCTTCACAGTAAATCACCATGATTATTGCCATTATTGATCTGTAGAATCAGTTACTAACTGTATCAATAGGATTCAACACCACCCATCAGGTGTCATACAGCTTCACTCTCCTGCCTAAACCATCAAATTTTCTTCTATGGGTTTATATAATTTCTCCTTGAAGGAGGTACTGAAATGTTGCATTTAATTATTTTAAAAATTATATCTAAAACTAAGCTTTTATGCCAGGGAAATCAGTTGCTGTATTTTATAACTCTTCATGTTGTAAAACAATAAATGTTGTTTCCTACCACACTTACTACCCAATATGCAGCATTTAGCAAATTTTAAATCATCTTCATTAGGCATACAATGGTAAGTGTAATACATACACACACACACACACACACACACACACACACATATACATTCATAAATAAAATAATGAAATTATTTTAAATTTAATGTCCTAAAGCAGTGTATAAAATATTAAATAATTACACTACACCTGCCTTACATGAGAAATGCATATTTAATATATTAACACTGATAAACTCCCACTCATCCAAATAACAAAATGGAGAAAAAGTAAATATGCAATGTTTTTAAAAAGTAGATTTTTCCTATATTTTCAGCTATAATTAATTATCATATATTATGACTATAAGAATAGGGCTTTTTATTTGAATCCCAATAACATTTGGGGATCATAGGAGTGAACTGCAGGGACAGGTGTATCTATGAATATCGTGAATATTTATAAAATGATATGTGTATGCACCATTGTGTCATTGTCAAAGGTGGAGATGTTCAATAAAGAGAGCAAGTTTGTTGGTGTTTGCAAGAAGGTGGCATTTTTCACAGGATGAGTATTAGTTTACTAATTTGAGTATAGTACTAAATAGTAAGTGAGAAGACATTATTGGAAATATAAAGGTAAAAATAATCAACAAAATTATGAACTGGAGCTATGGGAGTATATAGAGTATCGGTGGAAAAGGGTAAAAATGTAATAAACAACATTTACAAAGTTTTTTGGGAACACCTAAACATTAATGACATGGGAAAGGTGAATCACTATCCACTGGTGAAAAAAATGCATTTAGATTTTGTGTTGTCCAGCAAAAGCAGGAAAAGGAGAGTTTTCTAAATTAGATGTAATAATTAATTGTTTGAGAAAGGATCCAGTAAATAATCTATTAGATTTGAAATATTTTAATTTATATATTTTAGTGCTATTTTAAAGCAAGTGGTTTCTGATTTTACTTGTGAAAAGTAAGGTGTTTGGAAACTCTCCTCTCATCCCTACAACAATGAATTGTCAAGAAAAATGCCCTCATGGTCTCTGGCAGGAGTGTAGGGAAGTGATCATTTAGAAATACAACCAAAATGTTCTTAACAAATGAGTACTCATCAGGGAGAATACTTTATCAGAGCCTTGTCTCACTCAGTGAGCAGGCAATTCCTGACTCCTATTCTGACTAGATTTTCTTTCCTACTTAAAGGCTGATAAAAAGCATATTTAAAACCATAGACCAGGAACACATACCCTGAAGAGACCGAGACATAATTATAAAATTATAGAACAGTTTACCTCCCTTACATCTTAACACCACATCAACAAGATTTCAATATTGGATTACAGGTAAAAGGGTTGCAACGCACAGATTTTATTGTGGAAGGAGTTTTTAGGGAAGGAACAGAAGAACGAAAAAATGAAAAAACAAGGACATATATACAGTAAACATCAAACCTAGAACAACTTCTAGCCAGAATAACATAAAACAACGAAAGGCCTACTTATCTCAGTCCTATTACATAAACATCATACATAACTTACAAAAGATATATATATATGTATATATATACACACACACACACACACTAAGTCTAACATTAGAACTGAAGTAAGATTTGACAATATTTAGAATTATGTCAGAAAATTTAAAATAACTGTGATTAATATGTTAAGGTATCTAATTAAAAAAGAGTACAAAATGCAAAATGTGGTAGATAACGTATGCAGAGAAATGGGAACACTAAGAAAATACTGAGAAAATGGTTGATACCAATAACATTGTAACAGAAATGAAGAATGTCTTTGGTAAGTCATTAGTAAACTTGACACGGTAAAGAAAAGCTTTTCTGAACTTGAATATATGTCAATAGAAATTTCTCAAATTTAAACGCCAAGAGAAAAAAAAATCCAAGAACTGTGAGAAAATTCTAAAAAAAAAAAAAAAAAAAAAAAAAGGCAGCGTTTGTACAACTGGTATATCCAAAGAGGAGGGAAAGATGGAGCAGCAGAATTATTTAAGATCATCATGGCCAGAAATTTCCAAAAATTAATGGCTGACATCAAACAGGAAGCTCTCAGAGTACCAAGCAGAAAAAATACTGTAAAATCTACACCAGGATATTACACTGCAGTTCCAAAAATAAAAGAAAAATAGAAAATATTGAGGAACAAGTAAAAGAATGACATGGATTTTTCATTTTAAAAGAATAGGCAGCAAAGACAGTATGGAAGAAAAGTAAAGAAAACACAACCAGAAAATTGCCCTTCAAAAATGAAAGAGAAATAAATATTTTTCAGACAAAAATCCAAGCAAATCTGTTGACAGGGTTATCTTGAAAGAAAAGTTAAAAACAGTATTTCAGAGAGAGAAAAAAAATGATATAGATGAGAAACTTGAATCTATATAAAGTACATAAGAGAAGGAACGGATTAAGGTAAAAGGAGATTATTACTTTTATTTCATCTAATCTAATTGATAACAGTAGTTAAAAATAATAATAAACATTGTATTGAGTAACTATATTGTTTCCCTAAGTGAAATGAATAGCAACAATATTACCAGACACAGAAGAGGAGACTTGAGAATGCTGTGTTTCAAGGTACATGCAAAACCATGAAGTGATATAGTACTATTTTGGAGTGGACTTACATTGGTTGTAAAATTGTATTGCAAAGTCTAGGACAAACATATTTCTTTTACAAAAGAAGTGAAATAGATATGCTAAGAGACAAGAGAAAATGGGATGTTACAAAAAAATGCTTAAAAGGCAGAAGTGGGGGTGGGGCACAACAACAAATGCAGCAAATGGAAAACAGCTACAATTGGGGCAGATTTTAGAACAAGTGGTCTAAACGCCAGCTAAACATCATATATTATTTTTTAATTTAAAGGAGTATTAAACAAGATCCAACTATATGATATCTACAAAAATCTTTCAATATAGAGATACCATTAGACTAAACATAAAATTGATGGAGAGAGATATATAATGCTAATGCTAAGAAAATGTAGCATAAATATGGTAATTTTAGACAAAGAAGACTTCAGAATAAGGCAAGGTATCACGGATAAAGAAGTTCATTACATAATGATAATAAGGGCAAATCTCAAGAAGACATAATAATCTTAAAGGTATATGTACCTAATAACGAAGCGTGAAAATAATTAAGACAGTGTGGTATAAAATAATACACATATAGAGCAATGAAACGGAACATAAAACTAAAACAATACGGCCACAGAAATATATTTGGGTAAACTTTGGAAAATGAGCAAAGACAATTCATTGGAGAAAAAAGAATCTTTACAAAAATGATGCTAAAATGATTATACATTCATATGCAGAAATAAATGAATCTAGACATAGAACTTACCTCTTACAAAAATTAACACGAAGTTGATCTCAGACCTAAATGCAAAATGCAAAAGTATGAAACTTCTATAAGAAAACCTAGGAGAAGCTCTAGGTGACCTTGGGCTTTGTAATGAATTTCTAAATATAACAGCAAATAGTCTACCCCATGAAACTAAAAATTGTAAATTGCACTATTAAAATGAAAAGTTTGCACTGTGTTTAGAAAACTAAAGAAAATGATAAGACAAATCACAGACTAAGGGCAAACATTTGCTAAACATAAAAGATAAAAATGTATATCAAAAATATTCAAAGAACTCTTAAAACTCAGTAATAAAGAATCAAGCAATACAATTACGCCATGGGCAAAAGATATGAACAGACACCTAACCAGAAAAAAAAAATTCAGATTGAAAATAATCATATGAAAATATGTTTAACATCACTTGTCAATAAAGCATTGCAGTTTAACACAGCATTAACATATTATTGCACACATATTAGATTAGCTAAAATCCAAAGAACTGACCACATTAACTGCTGTCAAGGATGTAGAATGACATGAACTTTCATCCCTTGATGGTAGGAATGTGAAATGTTCAGTCAATTTAGAAGAGAGTGGCGGTTTCTTACAAAGATATTATGATTTGAATGTCTCTTCCAAAACTCATATTAAAATTTAATTGCCAATGTAACAGCATTAAGAGGTGGAACCTTTAAGAGGTGGTTAGATTGTGAAGACTTTTGTCTCATGAATACATTAATGCTGCCGTCTTAGGAGTGGGTTAGTAATTGTGGGAGTGAGCTCCTAATAAAGTGGGCTCATGAGAAAGAGGAATTTGGCCCAATATAATCTTTCTGTTTTGCATGCTCGCTTGCATTTTCGCCACGCTATAACAAAGTAAGAAGGCTCTCAGCAGATGCTAGCACCATGTTCTTGGACTTCCCTGCTTCCAAAAGTTTAGAAAAGAAATTTGTTTTGTTTTCAAATTACCTAGGCCATGATATTTTGTTATAGCAACAGAAAATGAACTAAGACAAAAACCAAATATAATTTACTATACTATCCAAAAATTACACTTCCAGGTATTTATTAAATTAATTTGCAAGCCTACATCTACAAAACCAATAAATATCAAAGCAAAAACAAGCAAATAAAGACACTTTATATGAAAATATATAGCACTTTTATTTATAATACTCCAAAATTCAGATTTGCTGAAATGTATTTCAGTAGATTAATGAATAAGCCAACTGTGGTCTGTCCATTCATTCGATGGAAAGTTTCTCAGGGATAAAAATAAATGAGCTGGCCGGACGCGGTGGCTCAAACCTGTAATCCCAGCACTTTGGGAGGCCGAGACGGGCGGATCACGAGGTCAGGAGATGGAGACCATCCTGGCTAACACAGTGAAACCCCGTCTCTACTAAAAAATACAAAAAACTAGCTGGGCGAGGTGGTGGGCGCCTGTAGTCCCAGCTACTGGGGAGGCTGAGGCAGGAGAATGGCATAAACCCGGGAGGCGGAGCTTGCAGTGAGCTGGGATCCGGCCACTGCACTCCAGCCTGGGCGACAGAGCCAGACTCTGTCTCAAAAAAAATAAAAAATAAAAAATAAATGAGCTATTAAACCAAGAAAAGAATCCGTGAAACCAATGGATATTGCTAAAAAATGCTACATATTATGCAACTCCAATTATACAGTGTTCTAGAAAAGGAAAAAAATACAGAAATGATGGAAGTATCAGTGGTTGGCATACATTCAGCAGAAAAGGAGGAAGGTTGAATAGATGAAGTTCAAGAGATTTTGAAAGCAGTTAAAATAATCTGTATAATTATTTAATATTCCATATAGGAAGTTTTGTATTTGTCAAAACTTACAAAACTATAGCACAAAGATGTATGTGACATTTAAAAGTAATTGGAAAAACGTGATCTTGGAAGGAATGCAGATTGTGACAAGAGAATATAACTGCACTTCAAATGTATAAAACAACCTCAGTGAAGGGATTGCAGGGAAAAGTTGCCATCATACATAACTTTGGAAATGAATTTTATTGTGTAATACATATGTACTGTTATCTAGTTGATAAAGTTTTTCCAGTGGAGGTCTGGGTTAAAAAATCTTACATCAATAAACATATATACTGGAACTGAACAATTGAATTAATGGATGGCAGGTTGTGGGAGCCAGGTTTCTTACTATTGGACTAAGAATATATACATAAATACAAGCAAAGGAGTTGTCTAGAAAAGTCAATATGGTAATGGATTTGAGGTGGAGGCATGAGTATGAACTCATATTTAGCTTTTTAGCTTTATATAAATGAATATGGTTACATAGAATTTATTGATCTCGGTTTGTGTGTGTGTCTGTGTGTATGTGTCAGTAAAGATATATATTTTCTTGCTGCATTCAGCTGAGAAGTTTTTGAAGCAATGATATTTTAGGTTTAACGAGAAAGCCTGGTGCACAGATGCTGTTTTCTGTATAAGAAACAATACAACAATGAATTAGCTTGCACAATTTACATTTCTAGTTAGTTACAAAATCAGGACTATACCACATTTTTTCCAGTTATGTATTATGTCTAATATATACTAATATTATTCTCTTAAAATTTGATGAAAGAAAATAAAATATAATGGTTTTCTTAAAAACCTATATTTAAAAGGAGACAGTGATTGCTAGTTGAAACTTTCAAAATCCATTTTTTAAATAATTCCTACTGTGTAAAGAAATCTAGAATCTATTCTAATGAGAACATATTTTCATATGCTGAATATAGCAATTAAATCAGTGTAAACCCTTTTTTTTCCAGGACAGTGTAAACTGTCCTGATTCTTAGAACTTTCTGTATATCATATTTTCCATATATCTTACGAAATATATTTGCTCTCATGAAACACCTTAGAGTTCTTCACATTCCATTTAAGGTTATATAGTTCACAATAAAAGAAAAGAGAAACCTTCTGTTTTATGCAGCATTTTCTAGTCTCTAGTCTTTAATCCTGCAGATAAAAGGTCCAAGGGCCGTAAGTATAGCTACACAATAGAAGAAAATATTTGAACATGTGTTAATGTAGGTTAGGTTATTCATCACAAAATTTAACACAGATATGGAGTAGTGAAAAGATAAAATGAGTGTTAATACTCTATAATATGCTAGAGATCATCTGATCTGGTTTGAGATATCCTCCCATTACTTAGCTAGTTGTATGCATTAAGTATTTTATTTTATTTATATGATGCTCAATTTTTTCATCCTATAAAAGAAAATATTTCGAATCCTAGAGCACAGGTCAGAAAAATAGTACTCACCAGGCAAATCTGTCTTGCTGTCTATTTCTCTAAATGCTTTCATTGAAACATAGTTGACTCCTTCTATTTGCCGATTGTTTTAACTACTTTTAAACTGCAACAGCAGAGCTAAGTAGTCATAAGAAAGAGTATATATTCTAAAAGATCTAAATTATTTGTTATCTGACTCCTTACCAAAAAAAAAA
>NW_022295467.1:0-1379 GCF_002776525.5 Piliocolobus tephrosceles
AAAAAGAAAGACATCTAAGAAATAAGAGAGAATAGAATCAAATAAATAAGACCTAAATCATAAGTTCAGTAAAAAGTAATCCAAGGGTGAGAAATGAGCTATAAGCCTAGAATGGATTAGCCCCACAAAAAAATTTCTTCTAGAAGAGAGTGAATTCTAGGATACACATTCCATGAATGAGAAACTCTTCATGAATAAACAAATAATAAAGAAACAAATAATAAAGCTATTATTTGTCCTCAAAATAACCAGAAGAGTGACAATTTATAAAGTTCAAGAAAGCCCAGAAGAAGCTCTAAAAATATATGCTCTCGATACAAAAAATAGCCACTATAAATAAAACCTATATTTTAGAATTTATGACATTTGAAGTTTCTATCTCACTGGTTTTGTTAAAATGTGTCCTTCAACGGGTACATCTTATCTAAAGAAAAGCAATATTTAAACAAAGGCAATCTTATCTAAGAACATAATAGTATCTACATAACCATTATAAATACCACTTATTGGTTGTCATTTTTACAAAAGAAAAAAAAAACAGTATATACAGAATCACAGAAGACTAAACAACTGTATAAGTAAATGTCATAAACTTTTACAGTCCATACTGTATTTTTATAATTTTACACCATACAAATTTAAGAGACTTTGTCTAAACATAATGGAAATGGAGTTTGTTACTTAAATAGTATAGTAGTTTGTGAAACAACACAAATAATGTAACTGACTATACCTGGTATACAAAGAGGGTTTGGATAATTTAAAATAATAAAAATTACTGTTTCAATTTCATGGTAACAATTATTATGAAAAAGGGCTTGAGATTTTCTAAGGAAGATGCCAAGTAAAAAATTTATTTATATAGGCTTGATTTTTATTCCCCTATTTTCCCAAAATATACTACCCTAACTAGGTGTATTTAGTACTCTGATGCTATTGTGTTTTTATTTCCTCACTATTGAACTAATGATACATGTAGCTTTAAACTAAATACACATATCTCTATTGTCAAAATATTTTAGTCTAAGAAGATGGATTGCAAACTACCCATTTTCTTTAAAATAAATCAACACTATTTCAGTAAAAGAAGCTTAGCATTTGAAAGAATTGTGAAGATTGTAACTCCAGACACTATAGAAACAGGTATGTAAAATGAAGCACAAAGACTCTGAGAGAAAACTCAGACCAAAGTCATTAACTCAGCTCCGCTGTCTGCCATGCCAGTGCTAGGCGGCTGCTAGTGGTCTTCACTTCTGTGACTACAGCCCCCTCACCTAAGCCCTTGGCAGCTTCCTCATCTTGACTCTTTATATATAACATAGACCACTAAGTTCTCGCAATTTTATTTTTGAAATATATCTCAAATCCACTTACTTCTC
>NW_022295469.1:0-2891 GCF_002776525.5 Piliocolobus tephrosceles
TCACCTGGGTGCAGGCGGGCTGAGTCCGAAAAGAGAGTCAGCAAAAGATGGTGGGGTTATCATTAGTTCTTGCAGGTTTCGGGATAGGCGGTGGAGTTAGGAGCAGTGTTTTGCAGGCAGGGGGTGGATCTTCCAAAGTACATTCTCAAGGGTGGAGAAGAATGTTACAAAGCACCTTCTTAAGGGCAAGGAGGATATTATAAAGTACCTTCTCAAGGGTGGGGAGGGTGTATCGTACATTCACAAGGGCTGGTGAATATCACAAAGTACATTATCACAAGGGCGGGGAGGGTATATTGTCACAAAGTCAATTAATCAGTGAGAGTAAGGCAGGAACCAATCACAATGGTGGAATGTCATCAGTGAAGGCAGGAACTGGCTATTTTCACTTCTTTTGTGGAAAAATACTGGCCCTCTGGAGTGGGGGCTGGAATATTGGCAGGTGTGGAGGCATTGGCTATTTCTTTTGCTGTCCTGTCGGCATAGCCATTTCCTTTTGCAATAAGATCAGTTGGTTTCTGGTGTCTTTTACAATGAATGACTCCAGCCTTGGCCAGCAGGAAAGCAGCCTTAAGGAGGGCCTTTGTTAGGGAGGCATTGATAATGGAAGAGCCTTGTGTGGTAAGGCAGCCTCTTTCAGCCCAGATGGCAGCATGGTTATGGAGGACATGGAAAGCATATTGGAGTCAGTATAAATGCTAATGTGCATTCCTTTAGCGAGAGAGAGCGCACAAGTTAAAGCAATTAGTTCGGCTTGTTGGGAAGTGGTGGAGGGCGGAAGTGCAGCAGCTTCGACAATGAAGGTGTGGGACCCGACACACATCCAGCTTTAGCTGGTGAAAACTGATTGGGTTTAGAAGAATTGCCATCGATAAACCAAGTGTGGTCTGGGTTTGGAATTGGAAGAATAGAAATCTGAGGAAAGGGGGAAGATGCTATGTGTATTAGGGAAACACAGTCATGTGGTTCAGGACTTGTGTTGGGTGTTAAGTGAGAAGCTGGGTTGAGATTGGGCCCTTGGTCAATAGTTACTTTTGGGGTTTCAATAAAGAGTGAATAGAGCTGGAGGAGTCAAGGGGCTGACAGTAAGTGTGAAAGGTGCGAGGAGGACATTAATGCTTGAAGGTTGTGAGAACTGTAGAGGGTCAGTGGAGCATAGCTGGTTATTTTGAGGGCTTCCAGAAGTATTAAAGCATTGGTTGCTGCCACATGCAGACATGAGGGCCAGCCTAAAACAGTAAGGTCAGGTTGTTTGGATAGAAAGGCTACAGGGCCCAGTCTTAGCTCTTGTGTAAGAATTCTGACCACACAGCCCTGCACTTTGGCTGTATGTAATGGAAAAGGGTTGGGATGAGTCAGGGAGAGCTAGTGTGGGAGCAGTCTCTAGAGCTGTTTTCAAGGAACGGAAAGAGGAGTGGGGAAAGGATTTAGGATCTAGGATCTATGGGATCAGCTAGGTTTCCCTTTGTGAGTTTATATAATGGTTTTGTTAGGATGGCAAAACCAGGTATCCAAAGGCGAAAGTACCCAACCATGCCCAGGAAGGAAAGAGTTTTTGCTTTGTAGAAGGGGTTGGGGTTTGAGAGATCAGCTGGACACGATCAGCAGGGACAGCACGTGTGTTTTCATGAAGAATTATGCCGAGGTAGGTAACAGATGAGGAAGAAATTTGGGCTTTGGAGGGGGATACGCGATATCCCTTTGAGAATAGATGTTGGAGGAGCAGGAGGGTGTCCTGTTGGGAAGATTTGTAGGAGGGGCTATAAAGTAGAAGTTCATCAAAATATTGAATAAGGTGAGAAGCAGAGGGGTGGAAAGAAAGTAGATCATGAGAAAGGGCTTGGCTGAAGTAACAGGGCTGTCCCTGAAGCCTTGCGGCAGTACAGCCCAGGTAAGCTGCTGGGACTATGGGTGTCAGGGTCAGTCCAGGTAAAAGCAAAGAGAGGCTGGGATGAGAGGTGCAGGTGAATGGTGAAAAAAGCATCTTTAAGACCAAGAATGGAATAGTGAGTTGTGGAGGAAGGTATTGAGGACAAAAGAGTGTATGGGTTGGTCCCCACAGGGTGGAGAGGCAGAACAATATGGTCAATTAGGTGCAGATCCTGAACTAACCTGTAAGACTTGACCGGTTTTTGGACAGGTAAAATGGGGGAATTGTAAGGAGAGTTTATAGGATTTAGAAGCCCATGCTATAGCAGGTGAGTGATAACAGGCTTTAGTTCCCTTCAAGCCTGTTGTGGGATGGGATACTGGTGTTGAGCTGGGTAAGGGTGATTAGGTTTTAATGGGATAGTAATGGGTGTATGATTGGTTGCTCGGGAGGGAGCAGAGGTGTCCCATACTTGTGGGTTAAGGTTGGGGGATACAAGAGGAAGACGTGAAGGGGTCTTTGGGTTGGGAAGAAGGGCGGCAGTGAGATGTGGTTGTAGTTCAGGAATGGTCAGGGAAGCAGATAATTTGGTTAAAATGTCTTGGCCTAATAACAGAACTGGGCAGGTGGGGATAACTAAAAAAGTGTGCATAAAAGAATGTTGTCCAAGTTGGCACCAGAATGGGGGAGTTTTAAGGGGTTTTGAAGCTTGGTCGTCAATACCCACAACAGTTATGGAGGCAAGGGAGGAAAGAAAGGTAATGTGGAGTGGGTAGCCCCCATATCAATTAAACGGGGATGGACTTACCCTCCATTGTGAGAGTTACCGGGAGCTCAGCGTCCGTGATGGTCCAAGGGGCTTCTGAGGCCATCAGGCAGCATCAGTCTTCAGCTGCTAAAGCCAAGAAGATCTGAAAAAGAGTCAGTCAAAGAGCCTTGGACCAGAGTTCCAAGGGCTCTGGGAGTGGCTGCCGGGTGAGTTAGACAGTCCCATTTCCAGTGGGTTCCTGCACAAATGGGA
>NW_022295471.1:0-9502 GCF_002776525.5 Piliocolobus tephrosceles
CATTGCAAAAAGACAGTGGGGAAAAATGTGTTTGGGTAGATGGAGGCGGAAAAACGGCGGGGAGCGGGAGGAGGGAAGATTTTGCAGAAAGACTATGGGTAAAATCCATTTGTAAACTATCTTGTCCCATCCTCCCTCAATTCTTACCTTCTTGTAATGTTTGACTCAACCAGTAGTAATACCTCAGCAAGACTGACACATGTATGACAGAGTTAATATACTGAAGCAGCAGAGAGTTGTTTAGCACTGAGCCCATCTGAGAAGACAGCTGCAGTAACAGTACCACCCATCAACATCTGAAAATAAAGAAAATAGGTAACAAAAATAGGCTAGACATGGTGGCTCATGCCTATAATTGCAACACTGTGGGAGGCTGAAGCAGGAGGATCACTTGAGCCCAGGAGTTTGAGACCAGACTGGGCAACATATTTTTAAAAAAAAAAAATTTTTTTTTTTTTTGAGACAGAGTCTCACTCTGTCAACCAGGCTGGAGAACAGTGGCGGGATCTCGGCTCACTCCAAGATTCTGCCTCCCAGGTTCAAGCAATTCTCATGCCTCCGCCTCCTGAGTAGCTGGAAGTACAGGTGTGCACCATGCTCAGCTAATTTCTGTATTTTTTGGTAAAGATAGGATTTTCACCATGTTGGCCAGGCTGGTGGTCGTGGTCTTGAACTCCTGACACCTCAAGTGATCTGCCCGCCTTGGCTTCCCAAAGTGTTGGGATTACCAGCGTAAGCCACCGAGGCTGGCCTGATATAATTTTTTTGAAAAATTAGCCAGGTGTGGTGATGCACATCTATAGTCCCAGGTACTTGGAAGGCTGAGGTGGAAGGATTACATAGGCCCAGGAATTCAAGGCAGCAGTGAACCATGACTGTGTTACTGCCTGGGTGACAGAGTAAGACCCTGTCTCAAAAAACAAAAAGGCCATACAGTTCAAACAGAAAATGCAAAGAAGCACATGGTCCAGTCACACACCTCTAAGCAATGGATATTCTGTAAAAGTTGGGGAAAGCTCTGTAACTGTTCTAGTGGAAATGATCCACTTCTATTTAGACAATCAGAAAGACTCATCTCTTTTTTTCCATATTCTTTAGTGTAGCTACTAGAATTGAGCACTGGTATAACTGAGAGAGAATTCAATTTCTAAAGAAAGATAATAAAACAATCTATCAATGGACAAAACAGACTACAAAGCATAAATATAAAAGCAGCTGTTAATATGTTTCAATTAAATGGGAATATGGTTTACACAGAATCCTGGGTAACTGACATGTATTTAAATACCTATAATCTCCTCTTAGATCTGAATGGTTATTATTTGGATTTAACAAAAGAAAGCCATGCAACTTGTTTGGGCTTTAGATACTTACTATTATTAGAGGACGAACACCACCAGCTGGACCTAACATCAACTTCAGAGGTTCTGGAGAAGGTCCCTGGTTTCTTCACTTCATGGCAAGCAGAGCCATCTTCCATAGATTCTCTGAATTCTTAAAATAGATCTGTAAATTTGGATATAAAGTGCAAGAGAGAAGGTACCCATAAGTTGGAGCGACGTAAAGTCTAAAACTGCTCATTAATTGAAAATATATTATGAATTCCTTAACATTCATACAAATGCATTTATTTTTCTGATCAGCAATCTATTAAATCCACCAAAAGGTATCAACACGAAGTGCCAATCCCAAAAAAAAACTTCCCCAAGGAGTAACACAATACTAGACAGTAAAACAGTAGGCTGTAAGCATTTTAGTTGAAATCTGCAAGTTAATTTTAACAAAAATAACACATTTCAATCTCAATATGATTTCTCTCTCCTTAATCACTTACCTTTTTCCTAACAGGCAAAGATACAGAAATCAGAGCAGAAGCAAAGAACCTATACAGCGACAACAAAGCCTGGAGATTAAGCTGCATTCCCTGAAAAAAAAGTAAGTTTTCCATTTTCAATTCTGTGGCTATTAAGAAACTGAGGAAACAAATACCAATAAAAAGAAAAAAAGTATATTCAGACCATAATTTCACTATGAGATATAGCTATAGGAAGATACTATCAAAAATCAAGGAAGGAGTAAGCAGACATTTAAGTCAACCACCATAAAACAATCCTCTCCAAACTGTGATCTTCTCTTACCACCGTTACTGACTTTACTTCTTTCTTGTATTTTCTCTCTTCTCCTTCCTGTACCTTAGGCTAAACAGTCATACTTACTTGCGTTGCATAGCTTATTTTCACTGGTAGCATACTCAGGACTCAAAGTTTATTTATCCTTGATTTACACATCAAGGAGATACAACCAAGAGAAGCTAATACCTGATTATTATAGTTCTTGGAAAAGTATCTAGGAAATTAAAGTTGGCATGCTGTAATCAAGCAGCTTTGACGTAACTAAAACAAATCTTAACAAAGCCCTAATTTCACAATGAAAGAAGTCATTACTGCTAGACACGTGCATCTGACTATGCAGAGAAAGCACACCACTAAAACGAATTCCAAGGAAGTAACCAAATTGTTTTGTAATACTAAAATTTTATTATATCGAATACTGTACAAAGTAAGGCAGTAAATGAGGCTTAGAAATAATTTTTTTTTTGAGATGCAGCTTTGCTCTTTTTGCCCAGGCTGGAGTCAATGGCATGATCTCTGCTCACTACAACCTCCCCTTCCCGGGTTCAAGCGATTCTTCCGCCTCAGCCTCTCCCACTAAGTAGCTGGGATTAAAAGCACACACCACCACACCCAGATAATTTTGTATTTTTAGTAGAGACGTGGTTTCACCATGTTGGCTGGGCTGGTCTTGAACTCCTGACCTCCAGTAATGTACCCGCCTTGGCTCAGAGAAGATGCTTATGACCTAGAATCAGGTACACACTGGAAAAAAGCTCAGAGCATATGCCTATTACCTGGAATCAAGGGCACACGCTCAAAAAAAGCTCAGATGCAAAGGCAGGTGCTGCCTCTGGGGAGAATGGACAGAGAAGTTTCTCGCCTTTACAGTTGTGTACATATACTACCTAGATAAAATTTAAATTAAAAAATTAAAAATTAAATGAGGCTGAATGTGATGACTCATGCTTAAGCCCAGGAACGCAGGACCAAGCTGGGAAATGTATTGAAACTCCATCTTTACAAAAAATACAAAAAATTAGCCACTCATAGTGGCATATGCCTGTAGTCCCAGCAACTTGTGAAGAGCATCTGCTATCAAATCGGCATCTGCTATCAAATGCTATCAAATGCCTAATATACAGGCAGTGAGCTGCTGGGATATGAACCATTTTCTTTAAATTTACAGTTGTTTCTGAGCAGGTGGACTGTTTCCAGACTTCCCAGCAGTCCATGAAGCGGGAATCTTTAAACCCATGAGAAAGCCTGGCTCTTTGCCTTCTCTTCTAACATTGCTCTTTTTTTTTTTTTAAAGACTAAGTCTCATTTTTGTCACCAAATCTGGCTGCAATAGTGCGATCTCGGCTCACTGCAACCTCTGCCTCCCAGGCTCAAGCAATTCTTCTGCCTTAGCCTCCCAAGTAGCTGGAATTACAGGAACCCACCACCACGCTCAGTTAAACTTTGTATTTTTAGTGGAGACAGGATTTTACCATGATGGCAAGGCTTGTCTCGAACTCCTGACTTCAGGTAATCTCCGCCACCTCAGCCTCCCCAAAGTGCTGGCATTATAGGCGTGAGCCACCGCACCTGGCCTCTTCTAACATTCTAAAGAGAAAAACAGAAAGCGGTTTAGCTTAGCAGCCAAGGAAAGAAAAAACAACGTATACATTAAATTGCCCTTTAATTTTCTACAGCTTGCTTGCAGTATGGTAACACTACTGGGGCTTTTAAATGCTTGATATCAGTGGCGATCAGAAACATTTTTAAATTCCTATATTTAAGGGTTTTTTCTTCTTTGTTGTTAAACATGTTTACTTTTGTTTCATTTTTGCTTTTCTTGGACATGAAGCAGAGATATATTTTCATTTTTCCCTATTTTTTCAAAGGAGAAGCCCAACTGATACTCAGGAAAAGACCTGACCAATTCTCATTTAAAGTTATGCAAAAGGCTGGGCGTGGTGGCTCACGCCTGTAATCCCAGCACTTTGGGAGGTCGAGGCAGGCAGATCACCCAAGGTCAGGAGTTCGAGACGAGCCTGGCCAACATGCTGAAACCCCATCTCTACTAAAAATACAAAAATTAGCTGGGCATGATGGCACATACCTGTAACCCCAACTACTTCAGAGACTGAGACAGGAGAATCACTTGAACCTGGGAGGTGGAGGTTGCAGCAAGCCGAGAGCATGCCATTACACTCTACCCTGAGCGTGACAGAGAGACTCTGTCTCAAAAAAAAAAAGAAAAAGATACCATGAAGGGACTTGAAGACTGGCCACTTAAAAAAATCCCACAGGATAAGTATCCTGTAAAAATTTCCTTTTGTTGATATGTACGTGCCACTCATGAAAACTCCATGATTCGACATATCTACTTTTCACTGTAATTTTGACTAAACAAAGGTGCCTTAAAGGTCCTCTAACCTGCTATAATTGAACTCTCATGGAGCTTGAGACTGTGGAACACAAACGCTTTTAAGACTTAAATCTAGCTGCCATGGAATTCTTTTATGCTTTCAGCCCCACTGTCCAATACAGTAGCTACTAGTCACATGTGGCCATTTCAATCAAATTGAATTTAAAGGAAGTAAAATTTAAAATGCCTCCTCAATCACATTAGCCATATATACGGCAGCTTCTCAAAAACAACCTGTGGCTCTGGCGCTAGGCAGCACAGAGTTTTTTTTCCTCACTGCAAAAAGTTTTTTAAAAAAGACAGCTTTAATGCAACAATATTGATATGATAAATTACACATATTTAAAGCATACAACTTGATAAATTTGGACATTTGTGTACACCCAATTAAGTTTCCTTTTTCTTCTTCTTTGTAATCTCTCAATTTCTTCCCCAGGTGATCATTTATTTGCTGCCTGCAACTAGAGATTATTCTTTCACTCATCATTAAGTATTTTGAGATTATATACACGCTTCTCTATGTAACAATAGTTCATTCCTTTTCATTGATGATTAGTGTCTTTCCTATGACTATATCACAATTTGTTTATCCATTCTCTTATTGATGAAGATTTAGTTTGTTTCCAGTTTGGGGCTCTTCTAACCCAAACTGTTATGAACATTAATATAAAAGCCTTTCTAAAAGCTATGCTTTCTTTTCTATTGTGCAAATACCTAAAACTGAAATAGTTGGATCACACAGTAGGTCTATGTTTAACTTTTTAAAAAACATCCAAACTGTCTGCCAATGTCATAGTATTTCACATCCCAACTATCAGCGTATGAGAATTTCATACCAATTTTGAACTGAGCTCTTGACCCATGGGGAAATTTACTCTAACCAGTTCCTAACACATCTACAAAGCAATTCTACAGTTATCTAAAATTTTGAATCCCAAGTCTTTTTCTTTTCACGGTTACATAATTCTCGCCAAAAATCATTGTCATAAAAGGAGTACTAGGAAAACAGTGTGGCGATTCCTCAAGGATCTAGAACTAGATATACCATTCGACCCAGCCATCCTATTACTGGGGATATACCCAAAGGATTATAAGTCATGCTGCTATAAAGACACATGCACACGTATGTTTATTGCGGCACTATTCACAACACAAAGACTTGGATCAACCCAAATGTCCATCAGTGACAGACTGGATTACGAAAATGTGGCACATATACACCACGGAATACTATGCAGCCATGAAAAAGGATGAGTTTGTGTCCTGTGTAGGGACACGGATGCAGCTGGAAACCATCATTCTCAGCAAACTATCACAAGAACAGAAAACCAAATACCACATGTTCTCACTCATAGGTAGGAATTGAACAATGAGATCACTTGGACACAGGAAGGGGAACATCACACACCGGGTCCTATTGTGGGGATGGGGGAGGGGGGAAGGGGGAGGGACAACATTAGGAGAGATACCTAATATAAATGATGAGTTAATGGGTGCAGCACACCAAAATGGCTCATGTATACATATGTAACAAACCCACACGCTGTGCACATGTACCCTAGAACTTAAAAGTATAAAAAAAAGAAGTACTAGGCTCTCACTGGAAGAAAACAAGAAGAGGGTTCCTGAAAGGAAGCAGCATCCATTACCTCTCCTCAGGGAACAGCCTGTACTTCCTGTCTGGTGCACCACATGGGGAATCGCCCACCTCAGCAGAAAACTGACACTGGACTTCAAGCTACAAACTGTCTGAAACACGAAACCATCATCATGCCTTTCAATGCTACTGTCAATTATCTGAATGGTATGAGAGTCAAACTTAAAATTCTCTCTGAAATCATCTTTTTATAATCCTAGTCTGCCCTCCTTCACTAAGAAATGCTACGCTACTTAAGACACTTAACATTATTTTATTTCATGCTGGAATGGAATACACCATTTATATTAGTTACTATTAGCTGGCAAGGACTAAGGAGACAAACTAAAATGGTAGGTTTTTAGTGGCATTATATATCAGCATTTACAGCTGATCGAAAATGAACACTTGCTAAACGACTGCAGTTAGTCTGCAAATCCAGTTTACTTCAGTGAAAGCAAACAGTTGCCCTGTGAAGCAGGTTGGCAAAAAAGCAGTTCACTTTAGCACACCAAAGATCATACCTGGCTGGCACAGAGTCCCAGTTGCATTAACTGAGGCATCAGGGTATTGACCATGATCTGAGTCTGCAACTTTCAATGCATCATGGAGGTCAGCAACACTGGAAGAAAGTGACCAAGCATAGTAGCCTTAGTAACTTGTTCCAAGCCTTTTAACCTACAGGAAGTTCAAGAAAAACACTCAGCCTAAGCAATGCCCAATCACCACATGAGAAGCAACTAACGTCACCTTTATCTGACAAATTCTCTTAAACTGCATCTCCTTAAACTAGTTAAGCACTTTCAGCAATAGTAATTCAGCCCACAGATTTCCCACCTTCTGCCACTGATGGAGAGGGGAAGAGCAGAAAGCTATTAATGGACAAGCTATTAATAGATACCATCTCACACCTATCAGAATGGCTATAATTAAGCAGAAAAAGTAACAGATTCCGGAGAGGTCGTGGAGAAGATGGAATGCTTACACAGTGCTGAAGATATGCATTTGTTCAGCCATTGTGGAAAACAGTGTGGGAATTTCTCAAAGATCTTACAACAGAAGTGCCATTTGACCCAGAAATCCCATTTTTGGCTGTATACTCAAAGGAAAATAAATCCTTCTACGTGATTAATGCATGATTCAGATACATATATATATATGTTAATCACACCACTATTCACATTGGCAAAGACATGGAATCAACCAAAACGCCCATCAACAGTAGACTGGATAAACAAAATGTGATACACATAACACCACAGAATACTATGCAGCCATAAAAAATAGCAAGATCCTGTCCTTTGCAGCAACATGGATAAAGCTGGAGGCCAGTATCCTAAGCGAACAGTCATAGCAAGAGAAAATCAAATATTGTACATTCTCACTTATTAGTGATAGTTAAACACTGAGAACACACGGTCACAAAGAAGGCAACAACAGACACTGGGGCCTACTTGAGGGTGGAGGATGGGAGGAAGGAGAGGATTAAAAAACCACCAATTGGGTACTATGCTTATTATCTGGGTGACAAAATAGTCTGTATGCCAAACCCACGTAACATGCAGTTTGCCTATATAACAAACCTGTACATGTACCCCTGAACCTAAAAGTTAAAAAATAAAAAGCCCCCTCCAAAAATGGAAGTGCCTTAAGTGCTTTAGAAATATTGTCTTATTTGATCTATACAATAACCCTGCAAAGTAGACTATTTTCCTCTTCACTTATTATGACCACAGAGATATTAAGTAACTTGTCCAAGGTCACACAAGTTACCAATGGAGGAACCAGGATTGGGGGTTGAGTTCAGACAATGCAGTTCCAGAGTCCTTGTTGCTAATCATTAAGCTATGCTGTGCTGTTTATCAAAAACTGTAACAGGTCACACACACGGCATTTACTCCATGCCAGGAAATGCTCTATGCACTGACACAAACATAGTAAGTTAATGTAATCCCCAAGGTCACCCATGGGAGGCAATACAGTGCTCAGGAAGGCTCCCCCATTCAGGTTGGGAAAGGAAGGGGTGGGAGGAACAGACTCTCAATCCCACACTGATGAACACCAGTTTCTTAGACACTCACTTCACTGAGTGTTTCTAAAACATTCAACTTCTTAATGGCAACTATTTCTTTTTTTTTTTAATTCCTATTTCATCAGTTATGGCAGATTTAATGGTATTATCACAATGATAAGTACCAGTTACAATTAACACACCGGTTTGGGAGCAAGACTGACTCCTGGTCAGCCTGCAGCTCCCCTGGTGAGAGCAGCAGTGCACAGATGTATCAAGCAGAGCCGACCAGCCCTGTGGGTTCAGTGGGCCATGGCACTGGCCTGGACATTTTGAGTGAATGGAGAGATCTAATCCATCTGGCAAGTCAGTTAAGAGAGCTTCTGCCATTTTTCTTGACATGTAATACTGTAATAAACTCACTTGCAATACTGTAAGGCTCTGTAAAAAAATTTGAAGCTAGCCTATTTCTTTAAAGGAGATGTTAGCAATTTGTGCTCTCTTGAACCTCTTCATTTTTGCTTTTAGGACAGTAGAGTTCAGTAACACAATCAGTTACTAAACACAATCAATTACCAAAATAAATATTATCAACAGTAACCAAAAATTTCAACTTAAGGCTATCATACCCAAACTCAAATATCCAGAAGCCAATTTAGGTAATCCATGCCTCCTTGGCAAGAGTGTATGGATAATACCTTTTCTTTGTGATAGTAAAACCTATCCGTTTTCTTACCTTACCCACTATCAGGTTTTATGCATCTACAGAGAAAGCAATGAACATACTGCATGGAAATCTTGAGCTCTTAATTAAAAGGTACACACAGAGTTATACCTAAATCATTGGCTACAATGATCTAAAACACAGTTACATCTAAATCTTTTGTAACTATGATCTAAAACCACTTTAGTTACATCTTAGTATTAATCACAGGACAAAAACTCTTACATTACCTTTATTTTCAGAACTATA
Source organism: Piliocolobus tephrosceles (assembly GCF_002776525.5). Classification (NCBI taxonomy): domain Eukaryota; kingdom Metazoa; phylum Chordata; class Mammalia; order Primates; family Cercopithecidae; genus Piliocolobus; species Piliocolobus tephrosceles. The sequence continues at coordinate 9,148 of NW_022295471.1, forward strand.
GCCAGTGTTGCTATCTTGTGCAGGGAACAAGTCTTCATAACCCCACAATACTAGGTGTTTTCCCCCAAGTAAACAGGAGGCAGATCCAGACGCCCCTTCCAAAAGCAACAGCTTAGAGGAGAGAAGAAAAATAAAAGACACTTAGACCACTCATTTCAGTGAGAAGTGAATCTGCCACCCCAAAGGGCAGAAAACAAAATCTTAAAATTAATATTTTATATATTCATCATGTCATTGCAATATTTTTAAACAAAAAATTACAAAACCATGTTTCCAAAAATGTTACAATAAAACTATATCTGTGTGTGAAGTGTATAGATTTTATGTGTACATTTGTGTGTGTGAGAGAGGGGGT
>NW_022295474.1:0-1651 GCF_002776525.5 Piliocolobus tephrosceles
TATTTGACAAAGGCACCAAGAACATATGTTGAGAAAAATAACATTTTCTGAAATAAGTAGTTCTGAGAAAATGTAATATTCATATGCAGAAGAGTGACACTAGAATCCAATCTTTCACCATATATAAAAATCAACTCAAAATTCATTAGAAACTGAAATGTAAGACCTGAAACTATAATACTATTGAAAAAAAAAAAAAAACAAGGAGAAGTGCTTCAGAAAATTAGGTAGAATTTAAAGCCAAGTCTTCAAAAGCACAGGCAACAAAAACAAAACATAGACCCATAAAATTACATTAAACTAAAAAGCTTCTGCACAGCAAAGGAAATAATCAGCAGAATGAAGAGACAACTTATATCCAGAATATACAAGGAACTCAAAACAACTCAACAGAAAAGAAAAAAAAAAGAACTAAATAATCTAATTTCAAAAATGGGCAAATGAGCTACATAGGCTTTTTTCAGAAGAAGAAATACAAAACACGAACAGGTATATGAAAAATACTCAGCATCATAATCATCAGAGAACTGGAAATCAAAACCACAATGGGATAGTATCTCGCCCCAGTTAGAAAGGCTGTTATTAAAAAGGAACGCTATTAGTAGAAATTTTTTAAAGAGTGTGGAGACTTTGCAAAAACTAAAACTAAAATGGCTATATAATCTAGCAATCCCATTACGGGGTATTTATTCAAAGGAAAGGCAATCAGTACACCAAAGGGATACCTGGTCCACCATGTTTATAACTACAACACTGCTCATAATAGCCAAGATACAAAATCAACTGAGGCCGGGAGCGGTGGCTCAAGCCCGTAATCTTAGCACTTTGGGAGGCCGAGGCGGGCGGATCACAAGGTTAGGAGATTGATACCCTCTTCTGGCTAACAGGGTGAAACCCTGTCTCTACTAAAAATACAAAAAAATAGCCACGCGTGGTGGCCGGCGCCTGTAGTCCCAGCTACTCAAGAGGCTGAGGCCGGAGAATGGCGGGAACCCGGGAGGCAGAGCTTGCAGTGAGCCGAGATAGCACCACTGCACTCCAGCCTGGGCAACAGAGCAAGACTCCATCTAAAAAAAAAAAAAAAACACAACCACAAAAAAAATAAAAAAAAAGAACCCATGAAATGTCTATCAACGGATCAACAGATATAGAAAATGTGGCATATATATACACAATGGGATACTATTCAGCCATTAAAGAGGAATACAATCCTGTGATTTGCAGCAACGTGAGTGGAACTAGAGGTTTTTATGTTAAATAGGTCATGCATAGAAAGAAAAATACACATGTTCTTGATCATATGTGGGGGCTAAACAAGTTATTGCATGGAGGCAGAGAGTAGAATGATGGTTACTAAAGACTGGGAGTTGTGGGGGAGGGATAAAGAAAGGTTGATTAATGATAGAAATATAGAGTTAGCTAGAAGGAATGAATTCTACTATTTGATAGCACAGTAGGGTGACTATAGTTAATAATTTATTTTATTTTTCCAAATAGCTAGAAGATTTGACCTGTTCTCAAAGCAATTATAAATGTTTGAGCTGATGGATGTCCTAAGTGCCCTGATTTAATCATTATAAATTGTATGCATGTGTCAAAATACCACATGTACCCCATATGCATGTAAAACTTAGTATCAATAAAAAAGCAA
>NW_022295475.1:0-15232 GCF_002776525.5 Piliocolobus tephrosceles
CGCAGTGTGTGGCTTGGGCAGCACGGGAGGCCATTCAGGCACAGTGTCCACCACCTTGGACACAGGGCGAAGTGGCTGGTGGGGGCTGCTTGCGTGTTCTATTGTGGTGACATAGACATCACATAAAATGTACCATGTTCACCATTTTTAAGTGTGCGGCCCAGGGGCAGAAGCACATTCACGGTGCTGTGCAGCCATCACCACCATCCAGCCGTGGAACTTGTTCATCTTCCTAAACTGAAGCTCTGGCCCGTTCAACCCCAACTCCCCCCCCCCCCGCCCCGGGCACCCACCCTTCCACTATCCATCCCCTTGGATTTCACAGCTCTCCTATGAGGCACTCACAGGAGTAGAATCATATAGTGTTGGCCTCTCTGTGACTGGCTCCTTCTACTGAGTCCAACGTCCTCAAGGGTCAGCCATTTTGAAGCCCATCTCAGAATGGCCTTACTTTTATAAGGCTGCGTTCTATTCTGCAACCTGGATGGGCCACACTGTGTTTATCCAGCTGCCTGTCCGTGGACATTGGGTTGCATCCACCTTTTGGCTATTGTGAGTAATGTTGCTATGAACTTGAGTGGACAAATATGTTTGTGTCCCTGCTTTCAATTCTTTGGGGCCCACCCCAGCAGTGGGGTGGATGGGTCCTATGGGAATTCTGCTGCTTTCCACAGTGGCTGCACCAAATCTTCCATTCTATGGTGGTGCTTGTTTGAATGAGAGAATTCTGGGCCAGCCCTGGAGCCTCTGAAGGCAGGCAAATGTGTGGTCTCAAGCTTGGCTAGACACCCAGATCCCCCAGGGGTTGGGGTGCTTTATATCGTTCTGGTCCTCCTGCTTCTGAATGGGAAGCTCTGGACCCAAGACTCTGTATTTGTGAAGTGTCCTGAGCGGTGATGGGTGCCCACCCAGGTCTGGCATGGGCTGCTGTAGATTCGACTAGACCGTTGGGCCACCTAGGGGCCACGAGTGCTGCAGAAGTGCATGCACCCAAAGGCGCAGGCTGAATCGGGCCACCTCCTGGGCTCCTGCCACCTCCAGGGTGTTTCTCTGGGTTCCAGAATCCTCCTTGGCTGGGCCCTTGTTAACAAGGACTTCCAATGCCTGTGTCTTTCTGTGGCACCCAGCGCCGGACAGGCGGTTGCTTTGGCTTTGCACGCACCTGCCAGTGGATCCCCAAGGTGGCCCCTCCAGGGCTGCCCTGCAGGGCAGAGCTTCAGGCAGGTGGGTGCCTGCAGGAGTGGGGAGGGGGCACCATGGTGACGGTTATTGTTTTTGCCCAAAGCTGTTCCAGGCATGAGAACCACTTGGCATGTGCACAGATTGTACCAGGAACGGGGGGAGGAAGGAACGGAGCACTGGGGGCCAGTGGGGGGTGGGAGGGAGCCTGTCCCTTTAAATCTGTTTTCTCGGGTTTTATTTCCTTCTCTTTTCCCATCCTCCTCCCTCCACCAGCACAAGTGGAGCCGTGAGAGCCCAGGAGCTGCAGCGAAGGTGCCTCTGAAATATTAATGAGGCTGTTCCCTGCCTCAGCTCCTTTCCTTCCCCCTCCCTGGCTGCATGCAGGTCTCGTCCTTGGAACCCTCCTTTCCCCTTCCAGGTGGTCGCCAAGGTGCGTCAAGCAGAGGGGAGGGGCAGGGGCGTGCAGGAAGGAGAGGGCCTGGGGCAAGGGCAGGAAGATATGGGGAATCAGGGATAAAAGGGCCTCCCAGGTGCACACCGGCCACCAGCATCTCGACCTGCCTAGGATCATGCCAGGCCCAGGAGAGGGCAGGGTGGCTGCCAGACTGGACGCCCTCCTTCCATGCCCTCTCCCCACCTGCTCCCCAGCTGGTCCAGGAGCCCACCCTGGGCCCGATCAGTGAGGCCTGGGCCGCGCCTCTCGCTGTTGCCTTGGCTTGCTCTTCCTCTCTGGGTTCTGCTGGACCTGGCCTGTGTTCTAGGAGCCTAGAGGTGGAGAGAGATGGGGGACTATTGTTTTAAGGAATCCCCGTAGTGAGTCACGTCGCTGAGTGATGGGCCCTTCTGAAAGGCAGGCCCTTGCTTGGTGGGTCTGTACTGTAGGGAGCAGGTGATAGACAGTCTGCCTCCAGGAGGGCCCACGGTGGAGGGCATGTGCCCAGGTAGGCCCCCAGGCCTCCATCTCCTGCCCTTTGCCCCTGAGTTCTGCTTCCTTCTTGCTTCGGGGCCACAGCATCCTGGGCCTGGCTCTGGCATCCAGATGGTCTGAACCCCCAGGGGCCACATGTTCTCATCACTGAGGGTCCGGTGACTACGGAGCGACTTGGGAACTGGGACTTCCTAGCAGTACATGCCCCACCATCCCTGTGGGGATATATGTCCACACAGACCCCAGAAACTGAAGGGGTGCTTGGCTGGGGTGCAGTGGGGCTGTTCTCAGGAAAGAGAACAGGGTGAATCCCGATGTGTGCATCACCTGAGATCTGGAGGACGGTGGTGGGATCTCGCCCTCCATCTGTGCTCTCCTCCATAAAGGCGGAGCAGGTGGCCAAGTGGAGTGCAGCCTGGGCCTGCTGGGGAGGCTTTGAGAGGCGCCATCAGAGTGCCCCAGCAAGGGCGGCCGTGACCCACCTCAAGTCACATGGAAGGCAGGACTGGGAGAACCAGGGCAAGAGCAGGAGCCTTCCTGAGCCTCAGTTTCCCCCTCTGTAAGGCGGGGAGAGTTCTCCTGGTCCTTGTAGTGTGTTTCCAGGGTGCAATGAAAGAAACATGTCTGTCAAGAGCTGGCATGCAGATGTGGGCTAAAAACTCAGTGTGTGTCATGGGGTTCTGAGAGGGGCCCCATGGGAGCAGGGGTGCCCCCTACTTAGAAAGTGCCGAGCCTTCTCGAGGATGCTGGGCTGCCCAGGGTCTGGAGGAAGTCCATGGGGGATTAAGCTAGAGGTGCCGGGAGAGCCCCCAAAGCCAGGGAGGGACAACACAGGGGAAAGAGGACCCCTGGGTCTCTGGTCGGGTGGGTTTGAGTCACTGGGTGGGGAGCAGGCACTCTGTTTGAGTCTAGTGGGGAGGCAAGGGTGTCTGGGCCCTGCTGGAGGGAAGAGTCCAGAAGGTGGTTGAGTAATGGGCCTGGACTTGGGCCATCCCCTCCAGCAGCCCCTGGAGGCAGCAGCCAGGGACCCCCCTGGCTGTCTCCTACCACGAGGCCAGCCAGTCTGTGCAGGGATGGGGCAAATGCCAGAAGGTGCGAGGCCCCCTCTGTGGAGGTTCTCTTTTCAATTAAGCCAGTTAAGGTCAGAAAGATGAAAGAGCACAGAAATGGTATGTTCCCTGCCCTTTTGGTGCCTACAGACCGTTCTCGGCAGCCAGCCCAGGCAGGAAACTCTGTCAGGCCTGCAGAACTGATAGGCCTAGTCACTTCAGTTCTTGGCCATTTCGGCGATGACTGCTGTCTTTATTGGGACTCAGGGAGGACATCACCCAGGCTTATATAGAACCCAGGAAAGCAGAGTATATGCCATCTGGTCTCTACAGCAGCCAACAGTCACTCTAAACGGGCCTTACTTTAACTGATGGATCCTGTCTGCCCTATAGCCTATTGCATTCATGAAGACAATGAGGGTTAGCCGAGCACCCTGACCCCACCCTGTCCTCCAGGATGGAGACTCCGCCTCCCAGGACTCCAAGCTCCTCCTCTGTGGGCCAGGCCCCCATTCACTCATTCTTCCAGGCCCCCGGCCACATGCGGGACTGACCACGCGGTAGACTTCCTGCCGACTCCATACCACGTGTCTCAAAGAGATCAGGACCCAGCTCGTGGGAGACATGCTCACAGATCATTGCAATGCCAAGCAGAGTGAAATAGGAACGGGTCGTGGGATTATAGACTCAGGCGCAATCAGTTTTGGCTGGGGAACTGGCAGAGACTCCTGGAGAATGTTCCACTTGAATCGTGACTAAGAGGATTCATCGGAGGTCAGCAGGTGGAGCTGGAACAGAGGGCGTGCGGTCAGGGCTCAGAGCTGGCAGAGCTGTGCGGCTGGGGCGGGAGTGGGGCTGGGAGGTGCTCAGAAGGAATCTGGCCTTTTGCTTGATGAGGATGGGAGACTGAAACAGGGGCTCACTGGAGCGATGGTGCCTGAACCAGGAAAAGTGGTGACTCACAGCAGGGTCGTCACGAGTTGCTGGACTGGAGGGAGACCTATGAGGTGGTCCACAGGACACGGAGCTTGCGTCTTGGGGGATGGGGATCCTGCGGTGGGGAGGGCCAGCAGGGCCAGCAGAGGAGAAGGAACTTGGCCCCAGGACCATGGCAGAGGGGAGGACTGCCTCCTTGCCCACTGCCCTCCCCATGAGTCACTGCGGGTCCACTCAGACGCAGCCATGGCTGCACCAGTCAGGAGCAGCTGTAGGACCTGCTATGGTTCTGTCTGGACCATCGCTGTGGCGTCAGGGGCAGGGACTGGGTTGGGGAGGACAGAGCTGGCCTTGGGTATGCCCTGGTCAGAGGAGGAAGGATGAGCACGTGCCAGGGGAGGGCCACCAGGCCTCAGTGACCGTGCCACGGGGAACCCCTGCTCTGAGGAACAAGCATTTCTGTCATGGCCGTGTGCCACCCAAGAGCCTACCACACAAGCCATTCACTCTGTCACCCGCTGGGGGCGCAGAGCCTGAACCTGACAGTGGCACCAGGTTGCTACATGGTGGGATGGTTAAGGCACGAGGTGACTGGAGCTCAGGGAGTCAGGGAGAAGTAGCCCTGGCAGGCACACCGCCCCAAGCAAAGGTCCTGGGGTGGGGAGGGGAGGCTGCCTCGGGAAGATGAGGAGTCCAGGTGACAGCCGAAAGCTGCCATTGCTGCCTTGAGGGGTCAGAAGCGGGACACCCAGCTGTCCTCTGGCTCTGCCACTTCCCCAAGCCAGCCTCAGTTTCCCGCTTCACAAAAGCAAGGGCAATTCATCCACATGGCACCTCCAGAAGGAGCCCGCCCCACCCGGGACAGCTTCGCTTGCTGTCCTGGCCCCTCTCCTCGGCTCTCACTCCTTCCAGTCTTTTTCCCCCAGGCCTGTCCCCAGGCACCTTGCCTCACCTTTGCCCCAGCTGCAACTCCGCAGCTCTTGGCCCTTGGGCCTGCCGTTTTCCCTGTCCCAGCTAGAGAGGGACGGGGTTAGTTGAGACTTGTTGAGCACCTGTCCCAGCACATCAAGCTAGTGCCAGGCATGTAGTAGCTGCTCGGTGAATATGTGTCAGGTGACCAACTGCAAGACAGGGCAGGGAGAGGTGGGGAGAGACGATGGCACCGGCACATGGCCATCATTTTGTCCCCACATCTCCAGAAGTGAAGGCTGCTTCATGTGCAAAGTGTCGTGAGAGTAAACACGCGGGTGTGCATGCTTTTTAAACGTGGGTCACTGTGGATGGATGTTTCATGAAGTATCCACCAGGGCCTCTCCTGAAAATAAGGCCATGGACTTGGCCGTGTCTGCTTTGGATGCCTGAGGGCTTTCTCCCCTTTTTTCAGGGCTCTGGGCCACTAGTTTCCAACAGATGCTTCTGAGCCAGGAGCTTCCCCAGAGACAAGGGGTCAGAGCCCTGCTGAGCCGCCAGGAGGGCTCTTGGCTGATGTCAAGGCCAGGCCATGTACACTGAGGCCATTTCAGTTCCATGAGGATGTGGCAGGCTTAGCTCGGGCTGGGAAGAAGCAGAGAGAGAGGAGCTGCAGTGGGCCCCGCCAAACACTGTAATGGCTGCAGGAGGGGCAGCCTGGGCACCAGCGGATCCTTGGATCCTTGCCCCGGGGCCAAGGAGAGGGATGACAACTTTGCAATGCTTGGCAGAGGGGGAAGGCAGTATGGCCCGGGCGGTGGCCTGGATGCTTTCAGTGTGGGGAGACCTTAGCTCCTTCCTTTGTCACCTGGAGGGAAGAAGGGCCTGGAGGGGAGTGGGTGGCACCATGCTGTGGGCCGGGACATTGGCAGACTCGCCAGCGACCTGTGGCTGCTTTGGCTTTCTCTGGTATGCCCGCTCCCCCTCTCCCCCTCAGCCACTCCCTTTATCCCCTCCCTCTTCTCCCTCCCTCCCTCCCCCTTTCCCTCCCTCTCTTTGCCCTTCCCTCTTGTCCCTCTCTCCCCTCCCCTGTCTCCCACCCTTCCTCCAGGCCTCTTCCTTTCCTCACCCCTGGCCCCCCAGGTAATCTCAGGGCCACAGAAACCGTGAGCCACTAAGGCCACACCAGAAGACCACCAGGGACTCACAGCATGCCCGCTGCACAGGGCGCATCTTAACCAGGCAAGAGCAGGGAGTGAACCGGAGTGGACAAGCCCAGGACTGGTGGTGGGGCACGGGCAAGACCAGCCAGTGATCAGTCCCAGCACACTGCCGTCACTTCAGCGTGGGTTCCCGAATGAATTTTGGGGGCAGTGAGAGCCTCTGCCTCCAGCTATAGCTAGTGTTAGCCACTGCAGGACCCCGGCAGGAGGCAAGACCCCAGAGTGACCTGGCTTGTGGGGCCTGGCAGAGCACGAGGGCCACTGGCCCAGCCTGGGAGGTGATTTTTGCACTTCGAGGGTCATGGCACAGACTGAGTGAAGATTTGCAGAGAATATTCTGGAAGATGGGATCTCAGTGGTGTCTCAACCACTCCCCTGGCTTCTTCTCGCCTCCCTCTCCCCAGGTGTCCACGCTTAGCAGCTTTCTCACCACTGCCAAACCTTGCCTGGGCACTGGGACCGTAAGTGGCCACCTGTCCCCAGCTGTGGATGAGCCAAGATTGCACTTGTGAGAAGGCCTGACAAGGCAGCATGGGCGACATGGCCAATAGTTCCATCGAGTTCCACCCCAAGCCCCAGCAGCAGCGGGATGCCCCCCACGCTGGAGGCTTTGGGTGCACGCTGGCAGAGCTGCGTGCCCTCATGGAGCTGCGAGGGGCCGAGGCACTGCAGAAGATCGAGGAGGCCTATGGAGATGTCAGCGGGCTCTGCCGGAGGCTGAAGACCTCACCCACAGAGGGTAAGTCCCTCTCAGGCTGCATGCCACCCAGTCCTGCTCCCAGCCTTCAGAGGAGCATCCTGAAGGTGTCATTACCCCCAGGGCTGGCCAGGGTCAAGGGCCACCTGTGCCCCTCCTCTCAGCCATTTCCCTTGAGGAGGAGATGCCCCAGGTAACCCAGGTCCTCAAGGGGCTGTGACCTGACCCCCTCGTCCCCGCACCTCCAGAATCAGGAGTTCTCTGCTCCATAGGGCGAGGTTGGGGAGGAGGAGATGGGTACCTCACGGGATGCACACACAGGCGGAATGGGCCCCAAACAGAAATCCTTCCAAGGAACAGGGCAGGGTGGGGAGGAGGAAGACAGTCCCATCTCTATATTTGGAGATTCCCGGTGTGCTCAACCCTGTGTTCAGTTAAGGGGGATCATAACAGAAGGAAGGGGTGCAAGGTGCAAGCCTTCGGAGTTGCGGGTGACCAGGGCCACTCCTGGGAAGAGAGAGGATGGCCTGGCGATGGCACAGAGCCATTTGGCTCTGGCGGGAAGGGGTGGCTGAAGCTGGGGCACAGGAGGCCCACAGTGCTGATCAGAGGTGGCACTGACTGGCCACAGGCTGTCCCAAAGAGGCACCAGCCCAGGGCAGTGTCGGTCTCACTGCTGAGGGAGGCTCTAGAAAGCCCGGTGAGCACTGTCTAGAAAGATCTGGGGTGGAGGCCTGACTGTCCCTGTGGGAGGCAATGCTCCACCCGGCTCTGTGAGGCCTGCCCAGCCCTTGTTGCTGGGGTCTGCCATGAAGCGGGGACCCCCAGGAGCCAGGCCCAGCCCCAGATTCCAGGAGCCAGTGTTCTCTGGTCCTGCATGCCTATCCCAGCCTAGCGCCAGGCCTATGCCCCAGCCAGTGCGGGCTGATTTGATCTGCCACCCATCTGGGCAACGCCTGGGCCCACCCGTCTCCTCTGCTCCCAGCCGCGAGGCTCCCTGGCACCTCCAGCCTCCCACTCTGCCCTCACCCTCAACCCGGAGACTGTTCTCCTGTGGCTCCCGCTTCGGCCCCACCTGTCTGCAGGTGGCACTCAGGCTGCAGGGAGGAGTGGAGATGGAGGTCGGGGGCTGCAGGCCAGGTCAGGAACTCTGGGGTCTGCCTGGGTCTCCCTAGCTTCGTTCCCTGGAGCTGATGCGCCTGTGACATCCTGCCTCGCCGCCGCACACACCCTCGCGGTGCAGCTGCTGCTGGGGCCGATGTCTTTGGCTCCACTCCCGAGCATCTCTTGCCTTCCCTCCTCCTCGCCCAGCCCCCGAGGAGGCTGGGTGGAGGGCCATTTATCCACAAGGGCTCTGGCCTCTCCCAGATCAAAGGAAGCAGATGGGCCTCAGCTGTCTGCTCTTCCCCCTGTCTGCCAGGCCTTGTTAAATATTTAAAATGTCAAGGCCCCTGGGAACCTGCCCGATTCTGCCATGGAGCTCAGGAGCTCTTGCGTGCCTGTGGAGGCAGGGCACGGAGAAGGGCAGGCACACAGGTGGGTGGCTTGGCCTCTGACGGGCTTCCAAGCACCTGGGTCCCCAAGGCCACAGTGCAGGGAGCCGGCCAGGCCTGGATCTGCTGCCCACAGAAGGAGCAGCAGAGGACCGGCCCCTCCCCTCTTCAACCCTCAAGGTCCTTGGGCTTGAGCTGTCAGTGCCAGGAGCAGGTGACTCTCTCCCCGCATCCCCTAGGCCAGCCGTGCACCCAGACCTGGTGCTCAGACCCGCCCGCCCCTCAGTCCACCTCAGACACAAGGGCCTGAGCCACGGGGACAGCTGGCTTCGTTGTGCCCCAAGCCCCATGCCAATCCCCTGACAAGGTGGGCAGACTTGGGGCTGCCCAGGAGGCGGGCACTCCCCCGTGGGGCAGGTGTTTATGGCGCATGGTGCCTTGCGGGAAGGGAATTTTATCTTCTGGCGGCACACTCGTGAATCCACTGCCCTCCCTGCCTTGGGAGCACTCCAAGAGGATTCCAGAACCCATCCTGGAAACCGCGCTGCTGTTGTCAGGAAACCTGGGTCTCAGGCTGAACTCAGAGTTGGGTTCGCCCGGGAACCTGGCCCCACCCAGTCCCCCTGTGGGCTCCACAGGCAGTACTGGAAAGGAGAGGCAGATTAGCTGGGAGCCGACACGATATGCTCCTAATCCAATTCCGATGGCATCTGGCCTGTGCTCCAGGCAGGCAGCCCATCTGTGTCCATGCCAACTGGCCAGCCCCTGCCCCCATGCCCTGGACCTGGACTGCCCTTGGGCCTGCTGGGGAAGCATGTGTTCCCCTTCCCTGTCAATGGGTGCTGTGGTGGGGCAGCCATCAGGACCCCGAACCCACAGGAAGGCTAAAGCCACAGGGCCGGGCCGAGGGCAGCTGTCTGTGTAGGCCAAGGAGAAACGAGCAAGGCCGCAGCTGCAAGGGCAGATCAAGGCCAAGGGAGAGGCTGATTAGGGTGAGGGAGCTCCTGGGGAATGGGCCAGGGGTCCCGTCTGCTCTCAGGGACAAACTGGGCATGTGAGGTGGGGCAGGCAGGAGGCAGACTGGCATGGAGGCTGCAGGCTAAGGGCAGTGGAGACCCCAGGTGTTTGGGGAGCCTCCTCTGTCCCTCTCCCTCCCCAGAAGCCCCGCGATTAGCATGTGCTTGCTCTCGAGTCACTTGGGGGGTCTTGTACTCCCTAGTACTGTCTCCGCCTGGCTTAGCCCCTATAATTCCAGGAGACAGTCCCAGTCCGGAGCCAGGTGCATACCCCTCAGTTGGGTCCCTGGTCCCCAGCCCCCTCCCCACCACCCAGGAACTGAGGTCGTGAGTTATCCCCAGGCTGCCAACTGGGGCAGGCTCAGGCCTCAGCAAGAGGCCTTTGGCTCCTGAAGAAACCTGATCCAGGGGGAGAGAGGCAGGGACAGCTGCGGCTCTTCTGGGTGAGGAGGATGCCATGTGGCCATCACCTAGCTGGGGCGAATGAGCTGTGGCTTTGCAGGCGACAGCTTCTGTTCCACTGCGGCCAGGGCTACCCCTACCCCTATCCCTCCTCAGAAGCCCCAAGGTTAGCATGCGCCTGTTCTCCAGTCATCTGGGGAGTCTTGTGTGCCTTCCCAGACCCACTGTGAGTGCCCCATGGGCTGGGGCTGGGCTCTCTGGTCATCTCGTCCCTGCAGCAGATGGCAGGCGTAAGCCCAGCTGCCCAGGGCTGGGAGCTGCAAGCTGCTTTCTGTCCACTAGGTGTCAGTGTGGGTCTGGTCATGGCCGCCACAGCACCGGGCGCCGGGTGAGTCCCCGGGAGGGCTCCTCCGCATCAGCCGGGGCTGAGAATCCTGGTGCCAAGGGCGAGGCCAGAGGATGCTGTCATGCCACATGCCTACCCTGGTAGAAGGTGACTGAGTGGGTGTCTAGGCCTGGATGCCAGTCACACATGTAAGCTTCCAGTACCTTTAGGCCAAGGAAGACTGAGAAGTGAGCATCCTCAAGGATGACAAGTGACAGAATTGGATAGGGACAAGTGGCTCTGGTTGTGAAGGTAAAGTCCATTTGGGGCTTCTGAGTGGCTCTGGGTGTCATTCAAGTCGCCATGTAGACGAGCTGTGAGCCCTGGCTGAGGGCTCAAAGTTGGCACCGGAGCTATATTAGAACCAAGGCGGCTGGGTCCTGAGGGCCCTGTGCTCGCCGGGTCTTGTCGGGCAGCGTAGGTTCTGTCCTGACCTGGGCCGCAGGCCAGAGCTCTGACTCACGGTTCCAGGGCCCTCTCCACCTCCAGCCTCAGTCGCCTTGTCTGCGCCCTGCAGAGAGCAGCTGATGAGCAGCCCGGGGTGGGCAGTGTCTCCCTCACCCCTGCGAGGCCATGCAGCCCAGAAAAGGCTTGAAGACTTCCCAGTCTCCTCCCTCAGCACCGTGACTCCGGTTTGGCTTCTCCCTGCCTGTTCCCCACCGGGAACCCACTGCCACGCCTCTCTTTCCTCGCGCGACACCATTCTTCCTCTTTGGGCCTCTGGACCCAAGAACTTGCATCTCCCACTAACTCTCATGCTCCCTCCCCACGGCTTCTTCCCTGAGAAACTTCTGGAAAGTAGGCCTCCATTCCCTGTGGCCAGCAGCCGCAGGCACCCTGGAGACTCCCGATCCCTTGGCACTGGCCATGCTCATGCGCCAGTCCCTCGGGCCCTGCCCACCCTCTTTGCAGGCTGTTCCTATCCTCACATGTTGGGGTGTGTGACACTGCCAGTCTTTGGGACCGGCTGGCCCTATCTTACAGAGCTGGGGAGCGGGCTGTTAGTGACAAGTCTGCTCAGGGAATTCATAGGCTAGGAGCGAGAGAGGTGTTTCCTGACAGGCACAGAGCCTCGGCCTAGTCTTTGGCATCTGGTGCCATCCCTGCCTCCCCTGATTGGTGGCCCTCCCCATGTCTCCACTAAAGTGCCCTGGACACTTGCTCTCCTCCCCAGGGGACGGTTGGCTGTTCTCTTCTGTCCTGTCTCCTAGCAACCCTTGGCTGTACCTGGCAATACCCTGCTGGGTCCCCTCTGTGCCCCCTTGTTGGGTCCTGTCCCCTGCCTTCCAGTGCCCCCTCAGCGGTAGTGTGGAGGTGGCCAGGATAGCACAGGGACCTGGGACCTGCTGGGGCCCGGGAGCCTCCTGGCCTGTTTTGTCATCCGTGTGTCAGGAGGAGGATGGCTAGGGACTCCCCGTGACAGCAGCCAGAGGGCCGCGTGCTCACTCCCACGTGCACGCCCCCAGCGGTCTGCAGAAAGGCTCCCGTCTAGAGGGAGAGCCAGGCGCTGGCCAGATGGCCCCAGAGGGCTGCTGCCACCCGAGGAGCAGTCAAGCAGGGCCATGTAGGAGGCCTGGGACACACAAGGCCGGCCCGTCCCATCCCATCCTCTCGTTCTGTGCTTCCCGGGCACCATGCAGGCCTGGCAGACAACACCAATGACCTGGAGAAGCGCAGGCAGATCTACGGGCAGAACTTCATCCCCCCCAAACAACCCAAGACCTTCCTGCAGCTGGTGTGGGAGGCCCTGCAGGACGTGACCCTCATCATCCTGGAGGTGGCTGCCATCGTGTCTCTGGGCCTCTCGTTCTATGCGCCGCCGGGAGAGGAGAGTGAAGGTAAAGCCCGGGGCTCTGGGCTGGAAGGAGGGGGAGGAATGGGGCTTGAGGTGAGAGACGGTCACAGGATGCTGACGTCTCCTCCACTGCTTCCCTTTTGTCCTTGGCACAGCCTGCGGGAATGTGTCAGGAGGCACAGAAGATGAGGGTGAGGCCGAGGCTGGCTGGATAGAAGGGGCTGCCATCCTGCTGTCTGTCATCTGTGTGGTGCTGGTCACAGCCTTCAATGACTGGAGCAAGGAGAAGCAGTTTCGAGGCCTGCAGAGCCGAATTGAGCAGGAGCAGAAGTTCACAGTCATCCGGAACGGGCAGCTCCTGCAGGTCCCCGTGGCTGCGCTGGTGGTGGGGGACATTGCCCAGGTCAAGTACGGTGAGTGCCCTGGTCTTCACCTACCCTGTCAAGGAAGCTCGGCTCCTGCTTCTGGGGAGGGTGAGCTAGAGGGGACCCCCAGCACAGGTTCTCCCCGGAGGCACGGGTGCCGTCACCTGCAGGAGGCCGGAGGTGGGGGAGGTGGGGGAGCACCGGGCAGGGCAGGGTGGGAGAGTTTCAGACACAGCAGGCCCCCCAGGAATCAGCTGTCCCCACAGCCTCTGTGGAGGGCTTCCCCCCTACAAAGGATGCAAAAGTCCTCGTTCCCCAGAAGGAGGAGGGCTCCCAAGTCCCTTTCCCAGGCGGCCCACGGCACCTAACGGGACCTCCCCTGGGGCAGCCGGGAGGAGGTGGCGGGGAGAAAGGCCTCTGCTTCCGGGTGTTCTAGGTGACTTGCTGCCAGCCGACGGCGTGCTCATCCAGGCCAATGACCTCAAGATCGACGAGAGCTCCCTGACGGGCGAGTCTGACCATGTGCGCAAGTCAGCCGACAAAGATCCCATGCTGCTGTCAGGTGAGGGCCACCCTCCTGGCCAGCCTGGCACCAAGGGGCATCAGCAGCCATGTAGCCCAGCAGGCGGCCGGGACAGGATAATGTCCACCAGGGCCTTCCCGCATAACCATCAGGTTGGGACTCTGAGGACTCCGTCCACCATGAGGCCTGATCGTGGCAGCTCCAGCCACAGGGCGAGGCAATTGGCCCTCCAGGCCCAGGAGAGTGCTTTGTGTCCTGAATGGGAAGCCCCAAGCAGAGAGGCTTGCGGGGGTCAGCACAGCACTGTGCTTCTCCCAAATCCAGCCCCTCGACAATATCCAGTAGGGGTAGTGCTCCCTTTCCAGAAGCTTTCAACGTAGCCCAGTGTTTAGCCCAGTTGGAAATGTAGTGTGAAGTGGGACAGGAAGGCTGAAGGCCCTAAGTGGGCCCTGTGGGCCTCGGGGTCTCCTCCAAGCCAGGGAGGAGGCTTCAGCCTAGTTTTAAGGTGGACACAGCCTCTAGCGGCCTGGACGCTGCATCCCTGCTTCCGGGAGACCCTGGGAGACAAGTTGTGGGCACTGAATATGTCTCCCACTGGGTGGTGCAAATTCCTGTCTCAGTCTCTGTGTTGCTGTTCCAGGCACCCATGTCATGGAAGGTTCTGGAAGAATGGTGGTGACCGCCGTTGGCGTGAACTCACAGACAGGCATCATCTTCACGCTGCTTGGAGCTGGCGGAGAGGAGGAAGAGAAGAAAGATAAGAAAGGTAGCGCAGCAGTGCCACCAGTCCCCGGCGCTGGTGGGAGCTCCTTCCATGCAGCCCGTTCTCTCTTTGCAGGCTGGTGCCATTGGGGGCTCAGGGAGAGCCAGCCCAAGTGGGTGGGAGGCCGGGCCCTCTCTTTTGATTCTCCTTGGAGACTTCTCTTCTGAGGATTTTTCCCCCTGAGGGCCGGCAGGCCAAGAGCCCCTCCAGTGCTGTGGACAGGGAGCTTCCCTGAGACCACCATCCCCAAAGGCTTCGGGATCCCATACCTACCTAGGCAGGAATGGGGTCAGAGGGACAGAAGCCACGAGGCAGCCAGGGAGGTGGGGGTCAGAGGTCAGAGGAGGCTGGGACAGGTGAGGGCAGGGTGCCCACCTGTGGGTGGTGGCCCTGCCCTGGAGCTTACAAAGCTAGGCAAGCCTGAGCCAGGAAGGCCCATTCCTTGCCGTGTGGCTGGAGCTGTCACCATCAGGCCCTGCAGTGGGTGGAGTCCTCAGACCCTCTAACCTGAGGACTATTCAGAGAGGCCCTGATGGACAAGATCAAATTGCTGTCACAGCCCCTTCTGACTGGGTGGCCTCGGTCTGGCCTGGGCTTGCCTTCTGGCCACTCCTGCAGCCAGACCACAGTAGGGAGCTGCACCCGCGTGAGAAAGCTCTGTTTCCTGCCAGGGACCTCCAGCCAGGGCCCTGGGGCCAGTGCGCAGGGCGTGGGGACGTGGGGCAGGCAGTCAGGGCCCAGGGGAAAAGTCAGCCCTGACCCCAGGAGGCAGCAAGGGAGTACCTGGAGGACCCTCTGTGGCCTGGAAACTTCCATGAGCCCTGCCTTCTGGCAGCCTGGGCCAGTGTCTCCCTGTACCGGCTCTTCTTTGTGGCACCAAGTCCTGTAGGGCTCAGTGCAGTGTCACCCCAGTGAGTGCCCTGGGGGTGCACAGGCAGATGGGCGGCCCTGGGCCTCATCTGGGCTGGGCTGGAGTCCCTAGGCCTGTGTCCTGGGAAGCTCAGCTGCCCCTGCGTGGGCTACTTCCTCATGCCTTGCACACATGGCCCTCTCCCATCGTCCACGGGAACCCACGCTCCTCTGGGGGCTCCGGCCACCCTTCCCAGGCTGCTCACCTTCTCTGTACCTTAAATGAGAGTGTCCTCCCTAACTGTTCCAGGCCTCTCTTTTTTTTTTTTTTGAAATTGACAAGACCACTCAGCCCCTCCCAGGCCCCACCTGCCCCTCCTCTCCAGCACCCTCAGGCTGTGCTACTTAGGAGTAAGAGCTAGAGGGC
The DNA here is from genome assembly GCF_002776525.5 of Piliocolobus tephrosceles. Lineage (NCBI taxonomy): Eukaryota > Metazoa > Chordata > Mammalia > Primates > Cercopithecidae > Piliocolobus > Piliocolobus tephrosceles. Next base: position 14,943 of record NW_022295475.1, read on the forward strand.
TTCCTGGAGGAAGGGAACCCTGAGGGGGCCCTGGAGGGAGAGCAGCAGCTGACCAGTTGGGGAAAGGGTAGCAGCAAGACCAGGGGCCTCCCTGCTCACCGTCCCCGTCTCTCCCGCCCCATCCCCATTGTTTGGTGCAGCCTGCCCAGTACATGCCTAGGATACTTGCCTTCTACCCGCACCCAACCCCCTATTTCTTGTCTCTTGACCTTGACTCCTAAGCACCTTTCTCCAAGTGTGCTTCCCCCCTCCTCACCTTCCCCCGACTCCTGCCTCTTCGGCAGGGCCCA
>NW_022295476.1:0-1355 GCF_002776525.5 Piliocolobus tephrosceles
ATATTGATTCTTCCTATCCATGAGCATGGTATGTTCTTCCATTTGTTTGTGTCCTCTTTGATTTCACTGAGCAGTGGTTTGTAGTTCTCCTTGAAGAGGTCCTTTACATCCCTTGTAAGTTGGATTCCTAGGTATTTTATTCTCTTTGAAGCAATTGTGAATGGAAGTTCATTCCTGATTTGGCTCTCTGCTTGTCTGTTACTGGTGTATAAGAATGCTTGTGATTTTTGCACATTAATTTTGTATCCTGAGACTTTGCTGAAGTTGCTTATCAGCTTAAGAAGATTTTGGGCTGAGACGATGGGGTTTTCTAAACACACAATCATGTCATCTGCAAACAGGGACAATTTGACTTCCTCTTTTCCTAACTGAATACCCTTGATTTCTTTCTCTTGCCTGATTGCCCTAGCCAGAACTTCCAACACTATGTTGAATAGGAGTGGTGAGAGAGGGCATCCCTGTCTTGTGCCAGTTTTCAAAGGGAACTTTTCCAGTTTTTGCCCATTCAGTATGATATTAGCTGTGGGTTTGTCATAAACAGCTCTTATTATTTTGAGGTACGTTCCATCAATACCGAATTTGTTGAGCGTTTTTAGCATGAAGGGCTGTTGAATTTTGTCAAAAGCCTTTTCTGCATCTATTGAGATAATCATGTGGTTCTTGTCTTTGGTTCTGTTGATATGCTGGATTACATTGATTGATTTGCGAATGTTGAACCAGCCTTGCATCCCAGGGATGAAGCCCACTTGATTATGGTGGATAAGCTTTTTGATGTGCTGCTGAATCCGGTTTGCCAGTATTTTATTGAGGATTTTTGCATCGATGTTCATCAGGGAGATTGGTCTAAAATTCTCTTTTTTTGTTGTGTCTCTGCCAGGCTTTGGTATCAGGATGATGCTGGCCTCATAAAATGAGTTAGGGAGGATTCCCTCTTTTTCTATTGATTGGAATAGTTTCAGAAGGAATGGTACCAGCTCCTCCTTGTACCTCTGGTAGAATTCAGCTGTGAATCCATCTGGTCCTGGGCTTTTTTTGGTGGGCAGGCTATTAATTGTTGCCTCAATTTCAGAGGCTGCTATTGGTCTATTCAGGGATTCAACTTCTTCCTGGTTTAGTCTTGGAAGAGTGTACGTGTCCAGGAAATTATCCATTTCTTCTAGATTTTCTAGTTGATTTGCGTAGAGGAGTTTATAGTATTCTCTGATGGTAGTTTGTATTTCTGTGGGGTCGGTGGTGATATCCCCTTTATCATTTTTTATTGCGTCTATTTGATTCCTCTCTCTTTTCTTCTTTATTAATCTTGCTAGTGGTCTGTCAATTTTGTTGATCTTTTCAAAAAACCAACTCCTGGATTC
>NW_022295477.1:0-4736 GCF_002776525.5 Piliocolobus tephrosceles
GTAGAATCTACAAACTGAGCATGTGAGGGGTCTGGGTTGCACACTCATTAGAATCTAATGCCTGATGATCTGAGGTGGAACAGTTTCATCCAGAAACCAACCCCCATCCCCCAGTTCTGTGGAAAAAATGGTCTTCCACGAAACCAGTCCCTGGTGCCAAAAAGGCTGGGGACTGCTGTTGTAGATGATGAAGAGACAGCCAAGTTAAGTGAGTTGCCCAAGACTGCACAGCCAGGAAGTTCCAGAGCCTGCCCTCTTAGCTGCTTCACTAAAGCTTCCTGCCATGCTAGAGCACCATGCTAACAACAGGACTATAGACACACATGAAACAAAAAGAATAAAACTTGTCATATCTGTTCCAATAATGTGAAATGCCAGGAACTGAGAGACTGCTATGTAGGGCAAGTCTCATGGGACATTTTTTCAAATGACTTTTGTGGCTTGTGAACTGTGGTCCTGTGGATCTGCCATAAAAAAAGAAAAGCATTGTTTTCTTCCCTCAGATCATCTTTAATTAAGTTCTCAGAGTTACCATTTGACTTGACACCATTTATACGTGCCATGAAATCATTTCATTACTTGCTGGTAGTACTTTTTGAAGCAATGACATGTATAAATTTGGTCATAACTAGAGATACATCAGAATCTACTATCTGGCTTCCATTTCATCTCTCAAAACACCAGAAGACCAAATGCTTACTTCTTGGTACTTTTGTATAAAAAACAATTATATAATTGTGAAAGTTATTATCATTTTTAATCAGCACAATAAAATCAGTAATAAAGATAAGACATATTTTTCATATCTACTGTAAAAAACTGTATGTTGGAGAGGAGGTGGAGCATGATAACCAAACAGAAGCTTCCACTATTCATCCTCCCCTCAGGAACACCAAATTTGATAAGGATCTACACAAAAAGCACCTTCATAAGAACCAAAAATCAGCTTAGGTGCCAGTGTGGCCGCAGTAGGGAGGAGCACCAAGAAGGTTCTTGTGGTCCCTGATTTCAGGCCTTAGCTCTTGGGTGGCATTTCTCGACCTGCCCTGGGCTGGAAGAGAGCCAATTGCCCCGAAGGGTGAGTCCCAGGCCTGGCAGCACTCACCACAAGCTGACTGAAGGGTCCTTGGGCCTTAGGTGGATGTTGGCAGTAGCCAGGCACTACCTCCTATGGGCCTGTGGTAGTGGTGGAATCTCCACCATATGGAGAGAGACCCCTCTGCCTGGGGAAAGGGGAAGGAAGGGTGGGAAGGATTTTGGTGGTTTCAGCACCAGCTCAGCTGTGGTAGAATACAGCATCAGGTAGATTTCTAAGGTGTCTGACTCCAGGCCCTGGCTCCTGGACAGCAGCAGCATCTCTGGACCTGACTATGACCTGGGGGATCTTGCCACCCTGAAGGGAAGGTCACCAAAGCAAAGTCTGGTTTGCTTTGCCACCTGCTGACTGTGGAGTCCTACACCTTGAGCAAACATAGGTGGTGGCCAGGCAGTAGTTACAATCAGCCGTGGTCAAGACCCACTGCTGTGCTAGCTGCAAGTCTGACCCAATACATTCCCAGTAGTGGTAGCCACAGAGGTGCTTTTATCACCCCACTCCTAGCTCCAGGCAGCTTAGCACATAGAGAGAAAGAGAGAGAGAGAGACTCCATATGGGAGAGAGTAAGGGAAGAGAACAAGAGCTTCTGCCTGCTAATCCTGAGAATTCTGGATTTTATCCAAGACCACCAAAGTAGTACCTCTAAAAGTCTGCAATAGCTTCAGCATTACTGGGCATGGGGTGCCTCCTACTGCAGATACAGCTGCAGTGACCAGAAACTTAGATCACAACACTGAAGTCCCTTTGAATACCTGGAAAGCCTTTCCAAGAAGGATGGGTACAAACAAGCCCGGACTGCAAAAACTACAATAAATACCTAACTCTTCAATGCCCAGACACTGACAAACATCCACAAGCATCAAGACCATTCAGGAAAACATGACCTCACCAAACAAACTAAATGAGGCACTAGGAGGCCAATCCTGGAGAGAGAGAGATATGTGACCTTTCAGACAATTCAAAATAGCTATGCTGAGGAAACTCAAAGAAATTCAAGATAACACAGAGAAGGAATTAGTAATCTTACCAGATAAAGTTAACAAATTGAAATAATTAAAAAGAAGCAGAAATTCTGGAGCTGAAAAATGCAACTGACATACTGAAGAATGCATCAGTCTCTTAATAACAGAACTGATCAAGCAGAAGAAAGAATTAGTGAGCTTGAAGACAGGCTGCTTGAAAATACACAGTCAGAGGAAATAAAAGAATAGAAAAGAATGAAACATACTTTCAAGATCTAGAAGTAGCCTTTAAAGGGAAAAATCTAAGAGTTATTGGGCTTAAAGAGGAGGTAGAGAGAGATAGCAGTAGGAAGTTTATTCAAAAGTATAACAGAGAACTTCTCAAAGCTAGAGGAAATACCAATATTCACGCACAAGAAGGTTATAGACCACCAAGCAGATTTAACCCAAAGACTAACTCATTTAATATCAAATTCCCAAAGGTCAAGGATAAAGAAAGGATCCTAAAAGCTGCAAGAGAAAAGAAACAAATAACATACACTGGAGCTCTAATACATCTGGCAGCAGACTTTTCAGTGGAAACCTTACAGGCCAGCAGAGCATGCCAAGACATATTTAAAGTGAAGGAAAAAACCTTTTACCCGAGAGTAGTGTATCTAGAGAAAAATTCCTTCAAACCTAAAGGAGAAGACTTTCTCAGTCAAACAAAAGCTGTGAAATTTCATTAACACCAGACCTATCCTACAAGAAATGCTAAAGAAAGTTCTTCAATCTGAAAGAAAAGGACATTAATGAGGAAGAAATAATCGGCAGGCACAAAAGTCACTGGTAATAGTAAGTACACAGAGAAACACAGAATATTATAGCAGTGTAATTATGGTATATAAACTACTTATACGATAAGCAGAAAGACAAAAAGATGAACCAATAAAAAATAACTACAACAACTTTTCAAGAGACAGACAGTACCATAAGATATAAATAGAAACAACAAAAAGGTAAAAAGTGGGGAGATGAAGTTAAAGTTTAGAATTTTTATTAGCTTTCCTTTGGCTTGTTTGTTTATGCAATCAGTGTTGTCATCAGTTTAAAATAATGGGTTAATAAGATATTATTTGCAAGTGCCTCAAGTTTAAAAACATATAGTGGATATACACAAAACAAAAAGCAATAAATTAAAACACACCACCAGAGAAAAATCACCTTCAATGAAAGAAAAAGAGGAAGGAAAAGAAGATCACAAAACAATGAGAAAACAAACAATGAAATGGCAGGGGTAAGTCCTTATCAGTAATAACACTGAGTGTAAATGGACTGAACTCTCCAATCAAAAGACAAAGAGTGGGTGAATAAGCAAACAAAACCCTAAGAATCTGTAACCTACAAGAAACACACTTTACTCATAACGGCACATACAGACTGAAAACAGAGTGATGGAAAATTATATTCCATGCCGATGGAAACCATAAAAGAGCAGGAATAGCCATACTTATATCAGACACAATAGATTACAAGATAAAAGCTATAAAAAGAGATAAAGGTCATTATATAATGATAAAGGGGTTAATTCAGCAAGAGTACATAACAATTGTAAATGTATATACACCCAATACTGGAGCATGCAGATATATAAAGCAAATATTATCAGAGCAAAAGAGAGAGACAGATCCCAATACAATAATAGCCTGGACTTCAACACCCCACCTTCAGCAGTGGACAGATCATCTAGACAGAAAATCAACAAAGAAACAGTGAACTTAATCTGCACTATAGAGCAAAAGGACCTAATAGATACTTACAGAACATTTCATCCAATATCTACAGAATACACATCCTTCTCCTCAGCACATGGATCATTCCTCAAGGATAGACCACAAAACAAGGATAGGCCACAAAACAAGTCTTAAAACATTTTTTAAAACATTGAAACAATATAATGTGTCTTCTCCGACCACAATGGAAAAAAGAAAACAAACAAACAAAAAAAACTAGAAATCAGTAGCAAAAGGAATTTTGGAAGCTCTACAAACATAGAAATTAAAGAATATGCTCCTGAATGACCAGTGACTAAAGAAATTAAGAAGGAAATTGAAAATGTTCTTGAAACAAATGACAATGAAAACACAACATATCAAAACCTATGAGATACAGTGAAAGCAGTATTAAGAGGGAAGTCTTATAGCTATAAGTGCCTACATCAAAAAAGAAGTAAAACCTCAAATTAACAACCCAATGATGCATCTTAAAAAACTAGAAAAGGGCAAACAAAACCCAAAGTTGGTAGGAGAAATGAAATAATAAACATCAGAGCAGAAATAAATGAAATTTCAATGAAGAAAACAATATAAAAGATCAACTGGTTTTCTGAAAAGATAAAATTAACAAACCTTTAGCCAGACAAAGAAAAAAAGAGAGAAGGCCCAAATAAATAAAATCAGAGATTAGAAAAAAGAGATATTACAACCAATATCTCAGGAATTAAAGGATCATTAGAGACTACCATGAGCAACTGTATGCCGATAAATTAAAGGATCACAGAAATTAAAGGATCTCTAATAGACTACCATGAGCAACTGTATGCCAATAAATTGGAAAACCTAGAAATTGATAAATCTCTAGATACTAAAACCTACCAAGATTGAACTGTATAGAAATCCAAAACCTGAACAGACCAATCA
>NW_022295477.1:4746-5407 GCF_002776525.5 Piliocolobus tephrosceles
AACAGAATGGAGAACCCAGAAAGAAATCCATACATCTACAGTAAACTCATTTTTTACAGCAGTCCCAAAAACATCCATTGGGGAAAAGGCAATCTCTTCAATAAATGGTGCTGGGAAAACTGGATATCCATATGCGGAAGAATGAATCTACACTCCTATCTCTTGCCATATGCAAAAATCAAATCCAAATGGATTAAAGACTTAAATCTAAGACCTCAAACTCTGAAATTACTGCAAGAAAACTTTGGGGAAACTCTCCAGGACTTTTGGACTTTTGGACAAAGATTTCTTGAGTAAATACCTGGGAAGCACAGGCAACCAAAGCAAAAATGAACAAATGGGATCACATCAAGTACAAAAGCTTCTGCACAGCAAAGGAAACAATCAGCAAAGTGAAGAGACAACAGAAAGAATGGGCGAAAATATTTGCAAACTACCAATCTGACAAGGAATTAATAACCAGAGTATACAAGGAGCTCAAACAACTCTGTAGGAAAAAACATCTAAAAATCTACTTTAAAAATGGGCAAAAGATCTGAATAGACATTTCTCAAAAGAAAACATAAAAGTGGCAAACAGGTACATGAAAAGGTGCTCAACATCAATGATCATCAGAGAAATGCAAATCAAAACTACAGTGAAATAGCATCTCACTCCAATT
>NW_022295477.1:5417-5932 GCF_002776525.5 Piliocolobus tephrosceles
ATAACTAAGCATTCTAAATACAACTTTGAATGAAAATTTCTTTATATGCCTCAAATTTGAAAATATGTAAGCCAATCAAAGAATGTGTATTTATTATTGGAGACTCAATAATTAATGATGACAAGCTGTTAAGCTAGAGAAGTGGTTCTCAAGCAGGCATGATTTTGCTCCCAAGGGAGCACTATCAACTTCTGGAGACAGTTTTGGATGTCATGTTATGGGGAGGAGGGAGGAGATGCTGTTGGCATCTTGTAGATAGAGGCCAAGGATTTCTTGTAATACATAGGACAGCCTCAATGTCAACAGTGCTAAGGTTGGGAAATGCTGGGCAAGAAGAATTGAAAGCCTTGGGCCAGGGTCTTCCAAAAAAAAAACTAGGCACACCTGTCCAGCAAGAGCTGGACCCACTGAGTTGTCATCTATGGCAGACAGAGAGGAAGAAATACCCTCCCCCTCCACCTTCTGTCTTTTTGGCTGTGAAGTAAATGACCATAACAAGGAAAAATAAGGTATTT
>NW_022295477.1:5942-7846 GCF_002776525.5 Piliocolobus tephrosceles
TTTTGGAAGGGTTTAATTGATTGACATTGCAATAGTCTGCTCAAAGTCTGTGAGAGTATGAATGCCTATTTGTAAATCTGTCATACACACATATATCAGAGATGACAATTATACAGTATACACAAATGTGTTTGTGAGTATGTTTGCGTACAACTATGCATTAACCAAATACCTACACACCTGGTGCAGTATTGTATTTGATCCACTGTAAAAGTTCTTCCTGAGGCAAATTATAAAATTCTCCTCTTATGTTCCATTGATAACGGAGGTTTGCATAACCTTGTATTAACATCATTGTTAGAATGCCAAAGATAACATTCTCAAAACGAACTCTGCGAAAAAGCCAGCCAAAGAGCTGAAACGACAGAAACCATTTATTTATAGTTCTTATATGAAGAGTACTGTAGGGTCAACAATAAATTCTCACCTTGTTACTCAAACCAATGTGAATTACCCTTTGATATCAGCACACACGTATGCAGAATTATCATCTCCGGTTGTTTCTAAAGCAACGAATATGTTGGCATTACAGGGCCCAGGTGAAAATGGAACTTTCTCTCCCCTGGGAAGAATTAAGGAAGGAATGCCTGATCCTTCTGGTACTAATTTACTACCAAGGATTAAAATAAACAAATCACAACTGTGAAACATCTTAGAACTAAATCCTTTCATCCTTGGCTGCCTTTTGTGGACATCGTTAGTAGACAGGGAAGCCCTATTAGCTTGACATATATAGATTCTTCTCAGGAAAACAGGCATTATGGTATTTTAAGGCTATAAACTCAAACTAAGTTGTTCGTAGAAGTACCTTAGGCCCAATATTCTAATTTATCTAGTTCTTTTGTATGTTAGATACACTGATAGAACCCCAGAATTTCTCATAGATTCTTCGAGCCAAACAGGACCATAGTAGAGCAATTTCTCTGCATCTACTCTGGTATTGGATGAGTACTTCAGGGTACTTTTGGTGAACCAGGAAACTCTTTTTTTTTTTTTTTTTTGAGACAGAGTCTCACTCGTCTCCCAGGCTGGAGTGCAGTGGTGCGACCTCAGCTCACTTCAACCTCCACTTCTCGGGTTCAAACAATATTCCTGCCTCAGCGTCCTGAGTAGCTGGGATTACAGGCACACACCAGCATGCCCAGCTAATTTTTGTATTTTAGTAGAGACAGGGTTTCACCATGTTGGCCAGGCTGGTCTTGAACTCCTGACCTCAAGTGATCTGCCCACCTCAACCTTCCAAAGTGCTGGGATTTCAGGTGTGAGCCACTGTGCCCGGCCACCAGGAAACTCTTTTTTTTTTTTTTTTTTTTTTTTTTTGAGACAGAGTCTCACTCTGTCACCCAGGTTAGAGTGTTGTGGAGCGATCTTGGCTGACTGCAGCCTCTGCCTCCCAGGTTCAAATGATTCTCCTGCCTCAGCCTCCCAAGTAACTAGAATTACAGGCACTCACCACCATGCCCGGCTAATTTTTGAATTTTAGTAGAGATGGGGTTTCACCATGTTGGCCAGGAAGGTCTCAAACTCCTGGCCTCAAGTGATCCACCCATCTGGGCCTCCCAAAGTGCTGGGATTACAGGTGTGAGCCACTGTGCCAGGCACTCTTACACAAACCCGAACTCCAAAAGGTTATGTTCATGGACAGGATACTAACAGAGGGGAAATGTTTGCCTAATCACTTGTTATAGAACTATCAATTAAAATCTAGAAATACTTTTCAAAGCCACTTGAAATTGTTTTTCTTGCTTATAGTCAATCATGAAGTAATATTTTAAATCCTTTAAGTTAGTTAAGTTAAAAACACTTAGTGTGTTTATATTTTGAATTAGCAAAGCCGCAGTAACTACTAAGTGTCGCTGCTATAGTTTTTACAGTATTGTTACACAAGAATGAATTCCTTACCT
>NW_022295478.1:0-1153 GCF_002776525.5 Piliocolobus tephrosceles
GAGGCGCACACCTGTAATCCCAGCACTTTGGGAGGGTGAGGTGGGTGGATCACCTGAGGTCAGGAGTTCGAGACCAGCCTGGTCAAGATGGTGAAACCCCATTTCTACTAAATATATAAAAATTAGCTGGGAGTGGTGGTGAGCGACTATAGTTCCAGCTACTCCAGAGGCTGAGACAGGAGAATCGCTTGAACTTGGGAGGTGGAGGTTGCAGTGAGCAGAGATCGTGCCACTGTACTCCAGCCTAGGCAACAGAGCAAGACTCCATCTCGGAAAAAAAAAAAAAAAAAAAAAATTCCTAGCATGGCAGTCCATGCCTGAAGTCCCAGCTACCCAGGAGGCTGAGGTGGGAGGATCTCTTGAACCCAGGAGGTGGAGGCTGCAGTGAGCCATGATGGTGCCACTGCACTCCAGTGTGGGCAACAGAGCCATACCCTGTCTCAAAAAATAAATAAATAAATATAAATAAATAAATAATAAATAAAAAAGACACATTGTTCCTTCAGTTGTAGCAGCAGTGGGTGGCAGCTAGGGACCTTCATCCTTCCCTACTGTTTGGGGAGGGTGGAACCATGTGGCCTCCAGAGTGGAGAGAGGACATACTCTCTAGCAACACCAAGGAACAAAGGAAGCCACACCAATGCCATTTGCTGTTGCCTGCCATTTGTGTTCCATCTGCTGCACTGAGTGTTCCCTCCCAGCAGCCTTGAGCAGGCAGCTGGCATTGTTGGCTCACCCACTGGTCTTGGTTAGGCTTCCCATTATTTTATTCATTCTTGGAACATACCCTGGCCTTCCTCTTTCCAGATTCAATACTTCTCTCAATGTCACTTGGTCAAGTAGCAGGGATGAGTCCAGTGGCCCTGGAAACAGGCATCTAAACGGTCGTGAATTCTGAATCAGCTTGGTAAATGGTCAGCCATTTTTAACCCCTGGAGAGGGTTTGGATCTTGTTTGTTTAATGCCCCATTGGGCTGCTCATAGTTCCTTGTAAAGTTCCCTTTGAAAATGCCGCCCTATCGGGTACGGTGACTCACGTCTATAATCCCAGCACTTTGGCAGGCTAAGGCAGGAGGATTATCTGAGGTCAGGAGTTCAAGACCAGCCTGGCCAACATGGTGAAACCCCGTCTCCACTAAAAATACAAAAATTA
>NW_022295479.1:0-2661 GCF_002776525.5 Piliocolobus tephrosceles
TTTGGAATGATCACTGTCTTAGATGTTTTCCTTTAAACAAAAAACATGAAAAATGAATCTTTACTACTAGGGATGCACTTTCAGTTATTTACTTGTTTGCGTTATGTTGGAGGACAAATGTTCACAAAATATTTTCACTTATCTGTTGAATATTGTTGACAACAAGCGTAGAATACTGCAAAGTCATGATACACTGCAGATGTCTGAAGTGGAGACAGGATGGTCGTGATTTGCACTGATTTGTATTTTACTCATTTGTTAAGTGGATATATACGAAAGATTCATTTTTTGTGATTTTTTTTAAAGGAAAACATCTAAAAAGTGATCATTCCAAATAATGATAATAATAATATAATTCATAATAATATAATGAAGCATGTAATTACATATGCATACATACAAACAATACATATATGTGTACATATACATGCTTCATTATATTATGTATTTCATATATATGAGATATATATGAGATACATACATATATTTCAGACTCTGGAATCCACTTCCTCTGCCATCAAATCTTGCTACAGTGAGGTTTTCCATGTTAGTAAGTATGGAATCCCAGTCAATATGGAACTTATCTGTAACCAACTGGCCTCCTGTGAATGTGTAATAGGATAGATAGATACACAGATATACTTAGAAAGGTAGATTCAGCATTTCTACTATTTACCTTTCCAAAAATGCTTAATCTTTTGGAGCCAATATAAGGCAGTTTCAGCAAAAATCTGCAATGAAAAAGAAAAACAATAGTTGCATCTTTGTAAGTTAAATGCATATATAAATGTATACTTGGCATGCATACATCCAAAACAATAGCTAATGACTAGAAATGCTTTAATAACTGTAGCTCTATTCATGTATAAGGGTCATATACTCCCAAATCTTGCTACTCAAAGTGATGATCTAGTAGCTTGGTATCACCTGAAAGCTTGTTATAAATGCAGAAGCCTGGGCCCCATTCCATTCCTACTGAATCAACATCTACATTTGAACCATATCATATCTGGTTTCTGTGTGCTATTATAAAGAACCCACTAACTTTCTTAGGTCACACATTCATGCCAGTGTGGTAATGGTATCTGTGAAACTTCAAGAATTTTGATTAACTGAGGATGCAACAGACATTGTGGATTACTGTAAACAAATAACATAGTGGTATAATTACAATGTATCCTACTTTCATAAATCCAAAGTAAATTTTAATTCCAGAGGGGAAATATGAGAATTATTTTATTATACCACTAAGGGTGACAGGTACTTGAGAAAAATGAAATAGGCTTTATGATTACCTTACAACATTGCTCAATCACCAAAATAGAAGCCTTGAGTCAGGGTGAGTAATATTATATGTATATACCTAGACTCTGTCATTATAGAAAACAGAAGTAAAATGTGCACCCACTTACTTCACAGCTGTTATTTGGTCCTTTACTTCTACTGAACCTAATCTTCAATGAATCTCCTGCAAAATTTTCAGACCCAGGAATCCACTTCCTCTGCCATCAAATCTTGCTACAATGACGTTATCCATGTGAATGAGTACGGAATCCTAGTCAATATGGAACTTATCTGTAAGCAACTGGCCTCCTGGTTCTTCATCCCTGGAAATACCATCATATTGGATCAAAACAAGAGCAATTGAAAATCTGGTAGAAATTTTAGCTTTCATATTCACTAGTTAAGTAATGGGAAAGAACTGTGCTGGCTATTAAAATTTCTGTTGGCTGGGCGCGTTGGCTCAAGGCTGTAATCCCAGCACTTTGGGAGGCCGAGACGGACGGATCACGAGGTCAGGAGATTGAGACCATCCTGGCTAACCCGGTGGGCTGAGATCCGGCCACTGCACTCCAGCCTGGGCGACAGAGCCAGACTCTGTCTCAAAAAAAAAAAAAAAAAAAAAAAAAAAAAAAAAAAAAAATTTCTCTTAATTCTTGATGATAAACCTGAAGGTAAAAATACAATTTTCCTTTGTAAAATTGTATTTTCCTCCATAAAATTGTATTTTCCTTTGTAAAATTGTAATTGAAAAGTTCCCTGAATGAAATGAAAGTATGACTTAACACTGTAGTAGAAATTAGTGTAGCTCATTTCTCAATGGGGAAAAATGAAGAAAAATCGATGGTACTTTCCCAAGGGCATTTCTAAAGAATGACTGTCAAGTTGGTAGGCAGGTCTATCTTTACTGGATTTCTTCCAGAGTGTTTTAGAAATGTCTTGCAAATGGCTTCCAAGGGTTGAAGGGCCTCATAGCAGAACCAATTATGAAAAAATTGATAATAATTTAACAGAAAATATACAACCATAAATAATGTTAAACTAAAAAGAAAACTACATTAGTATTTCCTGAATTGTTTTCTTTGTTTGTTTTTGTGCTGGAATTCTCACTGAGGAAAATTTAAACAAGCAGTGAGAAGAATTATTTTTTTATCACTAAAGTTGACAGCAAGAAGCATAGACATGTATGTTTGAAACACTTGAAAGCTAGAAGGAAAAAAAGACACACAAATAATAAAGCATGAATGTTTTTTCCAGAGGGAAAAGAAGGTACAATTTTAAAATGTTAGCTTAAAAATTTTTATTAGTTTATTTTCTAGAACACAGTAAAAGTAAAAAAAAAAATGAAACTCTGATACAATCACAGAGAGTGTCAAGGTC
>NW_022295480.1:0-6663 GCF_002776525.5 Piliocolobus tephrosceles
CGTGAGTCCCTGTGGCCGCCCACTTAAACCTGCGGTCCCATTTTCGATTTTAGGAGCCTTCTGCTAGAGACATAGGCACCCCGCTCCAAAGCTTGGGGCTTTACAGCCAGCCCGGGACAGCCCTAAGTGTTTCTGGGATAAGAGAGGCCTCCTTGGGAGGCTCTCGGCATTCCTTGCTGTCTTGTCCCTTCTCTCCTCTGCCTGCCTCAACTTCACTCTGAGTCCATGTAGCCCAACCACACAACCCTGCGTCTTCCTTTTCACTTGTGGGGGCCTTCCGCAAGAGACAGAGGCACCCTGCTCCAAAGGTTGGGCCTTTACAACCCCTCCAGGACAGCCCTGTGGGCTTCTGGGATGGAAGAGACCTCTTTGGGAAGCTCCCAGGATTCCCTGCAGTCTTGCCACTTCTTGCCTCTGCCTGCCTCAACATTTCCTTGAGTCCCTGCAGCCCGCCCATGCCACCCTGCGGCCCCGTTTTCACTTGTGGCAGCCTTGCACCAGAGACACAGGCACCCTGCTTCAAAACCCGGGTGTTGCAGCCTGCATGAGACAACCCTGGGATGTGAGAGGCTTTTTTTAGGAGGCTCTCAGCATTTCCTACGGTCTTGCCCCTTCTCCATCTGCTGCCTCAACATCTCCCTGAATTTCTGTGACCCGCCCAAGCTATCCTGATGCCCAGTTTTCGCTTGTGTGGGCCTTCCGCGAGAGCCACAGGCACCCTGCTTTAAAGCCTGGGGCTTTACAGCTGGCCCGGGACAGCCATGGGGGCTTCTGCAATAGGAGAGGCCTCCTCCGGAGGCTTCCAGCATTTCCTGTGGTCTCCCCGCTTCTCCCCTTTCCTGCGTCAACATCCCCTGAGACACTGCAGCCTGTCCACGGCCACCACGTAGCCTCGTTTTTGCTTGTGTGGGCCTTCCGCGAGAGACACAGGCACCTATTCCAAAGCCCTGGGCTCCGGCCTTGGCTGCTTGTGTCTCTCGCTGAGGGCCCCCATGCTCGGTGGCTAGACCACAGTCTGGCCTGTGCAGTCGGGTAGAAACTCAGGGGGACGTTAAGGCAGGTAATGGGGAGCAGTGCTGAGGTCTGAGTGAGCGCTGGTCATTCCAGAGGCTTTTCAGAAGCCTCAGTGGCGCCCTACAGTTCAGTACTAGAGTTCCGGGTTTCAGCCCAGGGTGCCTGTGTCTCTAGCAGAGGCCCTCCACGGGCCTTGTTGGTACCACAGTCCGGCCTGTGCAGGTGGGCAGAAACTCAGGGGGACGTTGAGTCAGGCAAAGGGGAGAAGTGGTGAGGCCTGTGCGGGTGGTGTGTTTATTCAGGGATGCCTCTCCCTTCCCAGAAGTCCCTGGGGCGCCCTATTGGGTTGGGGCTAGAGCCCTGAACTTCAATTCAGGGTGCCTGTGACTCTCGTAGAGGGCTCCCATGGGTGGCATCCCGGCCACAGGCAGGCCTGTGCTGGTGGGCAGAAACTCAGGGTAACGTTGAGGCAGGCAGAGGAGAGAAGCAGCAATGCCTGCGCGGGTGGTGATTCCTCCCAGGGAGGCCTCTCCCTTCCCAGAAACCCGCGGAGCACCTCCTGGGTGGAATCCACAGCCTGGGCTCTGGCCCAGGGTTCCTGTGTGTTTGAGGGAGGGCCCCCACAGGCGGAGGTGGGGCTGTAGGCGTGCCTATGCAGGATGGCAGAAACTCAGGAGTCCTTCAGGCAGGCAGAGGTGAGAAGCAGCAAGGATTAAGCGGATATTGGGTTGTCCTAGGGAGACCTCTCCCTTCCCAGAAGTCCCCAGGGAGCCCTCCGCTTTGGGGCTAGAGTCCCAGGCTCTGGCCCAGGGTGAATGAGTCTCTCGCACAGGGCCCTCATGGGCCGTGGTAGGGCCGCAAGCGGGGCTGTGCAGGCAGACAGAAACTCAGGGAAATAATGAGGAAGGGAGAGGGTAGAGGCGGCGAAGCCTGAGCGGATGCTAGTTCCTTCCAGGGAGGACTCTCCCTTTCCCAAAGCCACCAGGCACCCCCAGGGTAGGGGCTAGAGCCCCAGGTTCCTGCCGAGGGTGCCTGTGTTTTTCGCACAGGACCCCCGCGAATGGCAGCGAGGCTGCAGCCATGCCTGTGTGGACAGGCAGAAACTCTGGAGGATGTTGAGGCAGGCAGAGGGGAGAATCGGCAAGGCCTGTTCAGGTACTGGGTCCTATCAGGGATGCCTCTCCCTTCCCAGATAGCCACGGAGCGCCCCCCGGATGAGGGCTAGAGCCCTGGTCTCCAGCCCAGGGTATATTTGTTTCTCTCAGAGGGCCTACTCAGGTGGTGGCAAGGACGCAGGGGGGCCTGTGTGGGTGGGCAGAAATGCAAGGAGACGTTGAGGCAGGCAGAGGGGAGAAGCGGCCAGGTCTGAGTGGAAGCTGGATGCCCCCAGGGAGACCTGTTGGTTCCCAGAAGCCCCTGAGGCGCCCCCCCAAGGTGGAGGCTAGAGCTCTGGATTCCTGCCCAGTGTGAGTTTGTCTCTCGCAGAAGGCCCCCATGGGTGGCGTCGTGGCTGCAGTGTGGCCTGTGCGGGTGGGGAGAAACTCAGGGGGAGGTTGAGGCAGGCAGAGGGGAGAAGTGGTGATGCCTGAGCGGGTGCTGGGTCATCCCAGGGGTGCCTCTCCATTCTCAGAAGCCCCCCGATGTGCCCCAGGTGCAGGTAAGAGCTTCGGGCTCTTGACCAGGGTGTCTGTGTCTCTTGCGTAGGGCCCCCAAGGGCAGTGGCGGGGCATCAGGCAGGATTGTGCGGACCGGCAGAAACTCCTGGAGATGTTGAGGCTGGCAGAGGGGAGAAGGGGCGAGGACTGAGCGGGTGCTGGGTCGTCCCAGGGAGGTCTCTCCCTTCCCAGAAGCCCCCGGGGCAACTCTGGGTGGGGGCTAGAGCCTTGGGCTCCAGCCCAGGGTGTCTGTCTGTCGCGGAGGGCCCCCATTGGCGGTGGCGGGGTTGTAGACGGGCCCATGTTGGCTGTCAGAAACACAGAGGGACTTTGAGGCAGGCAGAAGGGAGAAACTGTGTTATTTGAGCGTGTGCTATGTCCACCCAGGGAGGCCTCTCTTTTCCCAGAAGATTCAGGGGCATTCCCAGTGTCGGGGCTAAAGCCGTATGCTTTGAACCAGGGAGCTTTTGTCTTTTGCGGAGGGCCCCCATGGGTGGCGGCGGGGCTGCAGGCAGGCCTGTGCAGGCAGGAAGAAATTCAGGGGGACATTGAGGCAACCAGTGGGAAGAATTCGCAATACCTGTGTGGGTGCTGGGTCCTCCCAGGGAGGCCTCTCCGTTTCCAGAAGCCTGCAGGACGGCGCCCTAGTGGGGGCTAGACCCCGGGATCAGGCCTTTGCCTGTGACTTTGGCAGAGGGCCCTCACAGTCGCGGCGGTGCCACAAGCAGGCCTCTGTGAGACAGCAGAAACTCAGGGGTAATTGAGGCAGACAGAGAAGAGAAGCAGCGAGGCCTGAGCAAGTGCTGGGTCCCCTCAAGGAGGCATCTCTCTTCCCAGAAGCACCCAAGACACCCCCAGGGTGGAGGCTAAAGACTTGGGCTTCGGCCCAGGATGGCTGTGTCTCTGGCAGAGAGCCCCCATGGATGGTGGCAGTTCCAAAAGCAGGCCTGTGCTGACTGGCAGAAACTCGGGGAGATGTAGAGGCAAGCGGAAGGGAGAAAGGGGGAGGCCTGAGCAGGTGCTGGGTCCTCGCTGGGAGGCCTCTCCCTTCTGAGAAGCCTCCCTGGCGCCCCCCGGGTGGGGAGTAGAGCCCCAGGTTGCGGCCCAGGGTGCCTGTGTCTCTCAGGAGGGCTCCAATGGGCAGTGGCGGTTTACAGGCGGGCCTGTGTGAACTGGGAGAAGCTCAGGCGGACACTGAGGCAGGCAGAGAAAAGAAGAGGCAAGGCTTGAGCGAGTGCTGGGTCCTCCCGGGTAGGCCTCTTCCTTTGCAGAAGCCTCCAGGGAGCCACCAAGGTCAGGCTAGAGGCCAGGCTCTGTGTCTTTCAGGGAGGCCCCGAAGTCCGGCAGTGGGTCCACAGGCCGGCCTGTACAGCTGGACAGAAACTCAGGGGGATGCTGAAGCAGGCAAAGGGAAGAAGCGGCCAGGCCTGAGTGGGTGCTTGGTCCTCCCAAGGAGGCCTCACTTTTCCCAGAAGTCCCAGGGGCGTCACTCTCAGGTGGGGGCTAGAACCTTATGCTCTGGCTCAGGGTGACTGTGTCTTTCGTGGAAGATCCCCACGGGGGCTGCAGGTGGGCCTGTGCGGGCAGATAGAAACTCTGGGGGACAATGAGGCAGGCAGAAGGGAGAATCTGGGATTCTTGTGTGGGTGCTGGGTCCTCCCAGGGAGGACTCTCCCTTCCCAGAAGCCTGTGGGGTGCCCCCAGGGTCAGGGCTAGAGCCTGGGCTCAGGCCTGGGCCTGTGGCTTTGGCAAAGGGCCCCCACAAGTGGCAGCTGGGCCACATGCAGGCCTCTGTGAGATGGTAGAAACTCAGGGGTCCTTGAGGCAGGCAGAGATGAGAGATGGCAGGGTCTGAGTGGGTCCTGGGTCCCCCTAGGGAGGCCTCTCCCATCCCAGAAGCCCCCCAGTGGCTCCCCAGGTTGGGAGTAGAGACCCGGGGTCTGACCCAGGATGGCTGTGTCTCTCGTGGAGGAGCCCCATGGGTGGCGACATTTCCGAAAGTAAGCTTGTGCGGTCCAACAGAAACTCAGGGGGACGTTGAGACAGGCAAAGGCACGAAGCAGAAAGGCCTGAGCGTGTGCTGGGTCCTCCTAGGGAGGCCTCTCCCTTAACAGAAGCCCCCAAGGCAACCACCGGGTGGGGGCTAGAGGCTGGGCTCCAGCACAAGGTGTCTGTGTCTCTCGTGGAGACCCCCACCTGCAGCAGCCAGGGCACAGCCAGGCCTGTGCGGGCGGGCAGAAACTCAGCGGGACATTGAGGCAGAGAGAGAGGAGAAGTGGGGAGGCCTGAGCAGGTTTTGTGTTTTCCCAGGGAGGCCTCACCCTTCCAGGAAGATACCAGGGGGCTTCCTGTGTGGAGGCTAGAGCCCTGGACTCCAGCCCAGGGTGCGTGTGTTTTTTGCCAAGAGAACTTACCGCCAGGGGTGGTGCCTCAGGCAGGTCTGTGAAGTGAGTGGAAATTCAGGGGGGCATTGAGGCCTGAGCGGGTGCTGGGTCTTCCCAGGGATGTGTCTCCCTTCTCAGAAACCCCTGGTGTGCCTTTCGGGTAGGGGGCTAGACCTGCAGACTGCTGCCCAGGGTGCATGTGTCTCATGTAGGGCATCCATGGATGGCGCCCGGGTGGCAGGTGGACCTGTGCAGGCCGACAAATACTCAGGAGGTCATTGAGGCAGTCAGGAGAGAAGCAGCAAGAGTTGAAGGGGTGCTGCGTCTTCCCAGGGAGGCTTCTCACATCCAAGGAACCAATATTGGGAACACTATTTTTTTTTTTTTTTGAGACAGAGTCTTACTCTGTTACCCAGGCTGGAGTGCAGTGGCACGATCTCGGTTCACTGCAAGCTCCACCTCCCGGGTTCACGCCATTCTTCCGCCTCAGTCTCCCGAGTAGCTGGGACTACAGGCACCCACCACCACGCCTGGCTAATTTTTTTTTTTTTCGTATTTTTAGTAGAGACGTAGTTTCACCATGTTAGCCAGGATGGTCTCGATCTCCTGACCTCGTGATCTGCCCTCCTTGGCCTCCCAAAGTGCTGGGATTACAGGCGTGAGCCCCCACACCCAGTTGGAAACACTCTTTTTGTAGAGTCTGCGAAGGGACATGCAAGAGCCCACTGAAGCCCACAGTGAGAAACAGAACAACTGGTGATAAAAACTTAAAAAAAAAGTTATCTGTGAAACTGCTTTGTGATGTGTGCATTCAGCTCTCAGAGTTAAAGCTTTCTTTTAATTCAGAAGATTGGGAACACTCTTTTTGTAGAATTAGCAAAGGGATATTTCAAATCCCATCGAGGTCTAAAGTGAAAAACAGAATATCCTGGAGTAAAAACTAGAAAGAGCTATCTGTGAAATTGCTTTGTGATCTTTGCATTCAGCTCAGAGAGGTAAATCTTTCCTTTGATTCAGCAGGTTGGAAACTATTTTTGTAGAATATGCAAAGGAACATTTTGGAGCACACTGAGGCCTATGGTAAAAATTTAAATATCCCATGATAAAAACTAGAAAGAAGCTAACTGTGAAACTGCTTTGTGATATGTTAGTTCAGTTCACAGGGTTAAATCTTTCTTTTGATTCAACAAGTTGGAAACATTCTTTTTGTAGAATCTGCGAAGGGACATTTCAAAGCCCACTGAGGCCTATAGTGTGAAACAGAATATCCCACAATAACACAACAAAGAAGTTGTCTGTGAAACTTCTTTGAAATGTGTGGATTCCATTCACAGAGGTAAACCTTTGTTTTAAATCAGTAGATTAGAAACATTATTTTTGTTGAATCTGTGAAGAGACTTTTTGGAGCCTACTTGGGCCCACAGTGATGAACAGAATACCCCACAATAAAAACTAGAAAGAAGGTATCTGTGAAACTACTTTGTGATGCCTGCATTCAGCCCACAGAAATAAACCTTTCCTTTGATTCAGCAGGTTACAAACACTCTTTTTGTAGAATCTGCAAAGGGACATGCAAGAGCCCACTGAAGCCCACAGTGAGAAACAGAACA
>NW_022295482.1:0-8472 GCF_002776525.5 Piliocolobus tephrosceles
CCCGCAAATATATTAGAGAGGCTGCTATTTGGAAAAGACATCAGTATTACTACAATTTGCAATGCAAATATCTACTCTACCTCCAGCTTTTTGGAAAGTCATTTCCCAGGGCTTGAGGGGTTTTGCCCCACTCCCTTGGAGGGGTAGCAGATGTTTCACATAACTGGCATGTTAATTTTAGGTGGGTGGGTACTATCCCGTCTGTCTTCCACTCCCTCTACCCGACTCCCTGCTACCAAATTCCAGAGATCCTCTCTATTAAAATAGAGATGGGTGTTGCGGTTCTGGGGAGTGGTGTGTGCAGCTGGTGACCTAGGGTAGAAAGCACTTGCTAATTAAAGATGAAACAAGTTGCAAAGGAGGCACCATGGCTTTGGTCTCTAGCAGCAGAGTTAAGCAAGGGCACATGTATCATGGGTCTGTGGCACTGGTCAGGCGGCTGCCTTTGCAATCTTTGAACTGGAAACAGAGATATTATTCATGCTGATAGGGAAGAGAGTTGCCTGCTTAGTGGTGAGGAAAATTAATAGTCCAACCATTCTTCCATCCTGCATTCTCCATGCTGGCATTTTGACCAAAAAAAAAAAAATATTGCTGCAGCTGTTTGCATATTCTGGAAGTGTGTGTGCATGTGTGCGGTTTGGTGTTTACAGATTTGGGGTTGCGGAGAGGAGTCTCCAGAGCAACGGAAGTAGCTGCTTGTCAGTCAGGATTCATTTTGAAAATGAAAGCCTGAAAGCTTGGGGCCCATTCTGGGCCTAGGCCTGGTCTCTGAGAAGTCAGTGAAGGCCAGGAGGTGGCTTTGGCCAGTCAACTCAGTGAATAAGCCACTGAATCCCTTTTTAAAAAAATGAATTGACCAAATCTATGAGTTGCTTTTGATGTCCTGCAGATTGGAGTCTGGGGCAGGGATGTGGGAGCAGGCACTGAGGTGCTGGCTGTGGATACACGTCCCCCACCCCCAACATACACACACACAATCACGTTTTCCCAGGCTGCCAAATCAGAACAAGGTAACAAATATTTCTTGGGTAACTACTAGGTGCACAAGGACAGTATGACATAGCTGTCCAAGAGTTTATAGTTTAATTGGCATGTGAGAGCAATGGGAGAGAGATGTAACACATGGCAGTCTGGGTGCCAGAGAAGTAGCAGAAACACAGGGCTGGGGAAAGAGAGGGATCACTTCGGGCTGGGATCATCAGAGGAGGTTTGCTGGAGGTGGAAACTAAGCACAACCTTGAAAGAAAAGAACTTCACTACCTAGAAGCTCTTCCAGGCAGAGGAGTGTAAGTTATACATACGCTCACGTTACCACTCTATCCTTTTGGCTGGAATTTGGGGCTTGTATGTGATTTGCAGTTGATAAGCCGGGCTTGAATGCCAGTTCCTGTGTACCAGAACAAAGGCTATGGTGTCGCACAGACCTGCTCTGCCACTTCCTGCTGGGTGACCTTGAGCAAGTAGCCTAACCTCTCTGCAAACTGGGGACAGTAATGACTCCTAGCACTTGAGATCATTGGGTGGATTAAAAGAGTTAACATATATAACGCTACGAACACAGTGCCTGGCACATAGTAAATGCTCAAAACCAAATTACAAATGTATAAGCTGTTCTGAAGGAAAGCTCTAGATATTTAGGACTTGTTCCAAACACTTGAGGGCCAAGAAAGAAAAGCTTCTGACACCTTCTGTCACTGCTGCCACAGGTAGCCCCAGGGGAGTGGGCTGATTTGGCCTGAGCCTCCATCCCCCTTGGCCTAGACTGCTGGAACAGTCTTCCGACTTCCTGCCTCTGCACCTCCCAAATCACCTTTTTAACACAACCTCCAACATGGCTGTGTCTCTCCCTGTCTCAACAATCTTCTATGGCTCCCCGTTGCTCACTGACTGAGCTCTTTAACATGGTGGGGGTGTGGAGGCAAGAACTACCATTTACTAAGGGAAGGGAAGAGCAAAGAGTACGCTGGTATTAGCAGTAAAAAAGAAAAAATACCCTTTTTTTAAAAAGCTCCTAAGCTTGGAATTTGCAGAAAGCGGGGTCCTGGGGAGAGAGCAGGGATGCATCTCTAAAGAGAACAGGGCGCTCCCGTGGCGCCAGCTCAGATTCACCTGTAGCTGCTTCTCCAAGCCAACCTGGGAAAATTGACGGGAGGGAAGAGGGTGGAGAGCAGGACAGAGAGGGCGGTGCAGAAGGGGAATATCCCACCCCAGTTCCCTGGAAGAGCGTCAGCCTGGACCCCGGTCTTGGGCTTCTCTGCTGGAATCCTGGGCAGCCCCGGGCGCTGCGGGGAGGGTCAAGGCCACAAAAAGCGCAAGGCAAGCAGACGAGCCAGTCGCAAGGGGCAGTCGAGCTGCCTGCGTGAATGCTAGGCGCGGGACAAAGGCAACTCCGGGACAAAGTGCAGGGAGACTCCTGAAGAGATAAGAGGGAAGGCGAAGGAAGGGGGCGGGGAGCCAGAGCCTCGGAGCTCCAGGACCGCACTTTGGGAGGCCATGGCTGGAAGCCGAGCTCGGCCCGCTGCGGAAGGGGCGCCCTCGAGCCTCTACACCCTAGCAGCGGCTGGGATGCTGAGAACCGGGGCTTCCAGGGCCGCAGGCGAGTTCCCAGCCCGTCCTCGCGCCCGCCCCTCGGTGCTGGAGGCGGGGCTGCCGAGCTCACCTGGCCGTTTGGGGTGGGACCGCCCGCGACCCGGGGGAGCTGCAGAGGCGGCGGTACCCAGGGCGCTGGAGCTGAGCTTGCCCTGGGGGCTTGGCTGGAGCTCAAACCCCTCCACGGCCCCCAAGGCCTGAGCGGGGGCCCTCCCCTAGCTCCCTCCCTCCTCCTCCTCCTCTCCTTTGCTCCCTCCCTCCGAACCCAATTGCTCAAGCCGCTTCCTTCCCCAACGCCAGCGCCAGTTCCTCTCCCGTTGGGGCCCGAGAAGGGCAGCGAACGCTGGACACTGGGACGGCCGCGGCGGCAGCTTGCAAGACCATGGCCCAGCCCGGAGGGGCCGCGAACCGGGCACCCACGGCCTCTCTCGCGCCGGCCGCGCAGAGCCTGCGGTGCGCCCCGCAGCCCCGCCCCTCGAGAGCGGACACTGGTAGCCTGGGCAGGTACTGGGGCAAAGCCGCAGCCACCGCCTCCCGGGAGCCCCGCTTCCCAGGCACGCTGATGCACTCTGGAGCGGGCTCAGGGCGCCGGCGGGGAGCGCTGCGGGAACTGCTGGGGCTGCAGCGGGCGGCTCCTGCCGGGTGGCTGTCGGAGGAGCGCGCCGAGAAGCTGGGCGGGCCCAGCGGGCCGGGCAGCAGCAGGCTGTGCCTGGAACCGCGGGAGCACGCGTGGATTCTGGCGGCCGCCGAGGGGCGCTATGAGGTGCTGCGGGAGCTGCTGGAGGCTGAGCCGGAGCTGCTGCTGCGGGGCGACCCGATCACCGGCTACTCGGTTCTGCACTGGCTGGCCAAGCACGGGCGCCACGAGGAGCTCATTCTAGTACACGACTTCGCCCTACGCCGGGGGCTGCGGCTCGACGTGAGCGCCCCAGGCAGCGGCGGCCTCACGCCCCTCCACCTGGCGGCCCTTCAGGGCCACGACGTGGTCATCAAGGTGCTGGTGGGCGCCCTGGGTGCCGACGCTACGCGCCGCGACCACAGCGGCCACCGGGCCTGCCACTACCTGCGGCCCGACGCGCCCTGGAGGTTGCGGGAGCTGTCGGGAGCCGAGGAATGGGAGATGGAAAGCGGCAGCGGGTGCACCAACCTGAACAACAACAGCAGCTGCACCACGGCGTGGAGGGCCGCGAGCGCAGTGGGCGCGACGGCTGTGGAGACAAGCAGGAGAGCGGCGGCGTCGCGGACCAAGGCGAAGGACGCCGCGGGCAGCCGGGTGGCGCAAATGCATGGCCTTTTCCGCCATCTGTTCCCCTCATTCCAGGACCGTTGACAGGGACAGAGACTGGAGAGCTAGGAGGGGCCGCGACGCTGTGGCAATGGCTAGGTCCTGGGTTGTCCCGGGTTCGGCCGAAGGAGAGGCGCCTTGGACGCTGCTTGGGCCTGCAAGGAACAGAACATGTCGGGGTCCAACTCAGGTACTTGTTTCAGGTCTCCTGTAACCACCGGCCTGGAGGACCTGGGGACTCGGGCACCACCTCACCAAGAGAGAGTGAAGGACCAAGCTGGCCTGGCTCCGAGTTCCAAAGCTACACGACTAAGGAGTTGGGAGAAGGGATCGTGGTCCTGCTTTGGAGAGGGCAAGTTAAGCTTCCAGTGGCCATTTCTGGGCAGGCCGACGCGCAGGGTTTATTAGGAAACATTCTCTAGAAGAATGAGTTAAAATTGCAAACCACCAATGCAGAGAAAACGCCTAACTCTGCCGGCCTGGCTCGGCCATTAATGGGGTCTTGGGGTGCGGGTAGAGTCAGCCTCTGACAACCTCCTCCTGAGACGACCAGACCTTAACTGTTACTTTTTCTCATGTATCACAAGTGACTTCTTATGTATATTAAAGTGGAATATGTGTTCTTTTCATATGACAAGGCTGTCCTTTCAGTGTTTTCCCCCACCTCCCTTACTAACCACAAAGGAAGAAGCTGCATATGTTTGCAGGGTAGAGGTCACCCACCCATGGCCATGATCTCCTGCTCCAGGGCAGGCTCTGAGCCTCCTTCTCAGAACAAATGGCCAGAGCTGTGCACGGAAGCAGCTATTTCCACCTTGGATCTGAGGAGAAACACACAGTTCACCTCTGTCCTGAGCTCCTTGATGGTCTGGCCCCAGGCACCAGCCTCATCCTAGAAGAGTTGTCCTATAGGGGCCTTGGGTTGGGGGGTAAAAGGCAAAAGTTTCCAAATTTACGTTTCTGATATTTCCACGGTGAGTCATGTAATTTACCTTGATTTGTGGCCTCTAATGAGACACACCCATGGGCACTTTTTTTTTCCAAGATGGAGCTTTCTTCAGCAGCATTTATTTATTTATTTTTGAAATGGAGTGCAGTGGTGCAATCTTGACTCATTGCAACCTTTGCCTCCTGGGTTCAAGCAATTCTCCTGCCTCAGCCTCCCAAATAGCTACAGGCATCCGCCACCACGCCTGGCGATTTTTTTTTTTTTTTTTTTTTTTGTATTTTTAGTAGCGATGGGGTTTCACTATGTTGGCTGGGCTGGTCTCGAACTCCTGACCTAGTGATCCACCTGCCTCAGCCTCCCAGAGTGCTGGGATTACAGGCATGAGCCACCACGCCTGGCCAGCAGCATTTATTTATTGTTACTATTATTATTATTTTTTTTTTTTTTGAGACGGAGTCTCACTCTGTCGCCCAGGCTGGAGTGCAGTGGCGCGATCTCGGCTCACTGCAAGCTCTGCCTCCCAGGTTCGTGCCATTCTCCTGCCTCAGCCTCCTGAGTCGCTGGGACCACAGGCACTCGCCACCACGCCCGGCTAATTTTTTATATTTTTAATAGAGACGGGGTTTCACCGTGTTTGCCAGGATATTCTCGATCTCCTGACCTCGTGATCCACCAGCCTCGGTCTCCCAAAGTGCTGGGATTACAGGCGTGAGCCACCATGCCCGGCCACTATTATTGTTTTTTGAGATAGAGTCTCGCTCTGTCGCCCAGGCTGGAGTGCAATGGTGTGATCTAGGCTCACTGCAACCTCTGCCTCCTGGGTTCAAGCGATTCTCCTACCTCAGCCTCCCAAGTAGCTGGGATTACAAACGTGCACCACCATGCCTGGCTAATTTTTGTATTTGTAGTAATGATGGGGTTTCACCATGTTGGCCAGGCTGATCTCAAACTCCTAACCTCAAGTGTTCCCCTGCCTCGGCCTCCCAAAGTGCTGGGATTACAGACATGAGCCATCACGCCTGCTCAGCAGCATTTAAAAAATTAAGTTTAGGGCTGGGCACGGTGGCTCACACCTGTAATCCCAGCACTTTGGAAGGTTGAGGCAGGAGTATCCCTTGGGCCCAGGAGTTCTGGACCAGCCTGGGCAATATAGGGAGACCCCGTCTCTACAAAAATATACAAAAATTAGCCAGGTGTAGTGGTGCAGGCCTGTAGTCCCAGCTACTAGGGAGGCTGAGGTGGAAGGATTGCTTGAGCCTGGGAGGTGGAGGCTGCAGTGAGTAAAGCATTCCACCGTACTCCAGCCTGGGTGACAAGAGTGGGACAAGAGTGGGACCCTATCTCAATATATATATATATATATATTTCACACGTAAAATTCTTTTTAAAAAGTTAAGTTTAATGCATAAATTGTAGCTTGCAAAATTGCTCCCATGCAGAAATGGCATGAATTAAATAGACTACAGGAGGGTTGACTCAGCCTGAAAGGCCAGAAAAGCAGTTGCTGGCTACAGACCCTTGCTGCCTTGGAGAATAGTGCATTTTTAAAATAGCACTGTATCCCTGACGGTTTGGGTAGCCCTTGCAATGGACCGTCGCGTTCCCCAGCCCTCTCATCCCAGTCCGTGAACACCAGGGAGAAACAGTCACCACTAACAAACAGCCCAGAAACGCCACCCTGAGCCCATCCATCCATGTTTCCATCTGCCTGGTGGGCCTGTTGCCTCTATGCTCAAAACTTTCCTACTTTCCTTTATTTTTTATTTTTGAGATGGCATCTCTCACTCTTACCTAGTCTGGAGTACAGTGGCACGATCATAGCTCACTGCAGCCTCAAACACCTGGGCTCCGGTGAACCTCCTGCCTCAGCCTCCCAAGTAGTTGGGACTACAGGCACATGTTGCTATGCTCAGCCACCTACTTTTTTTTTTTTTTTTTTTTTTTGTCTGTACAGACAGGGTCTCGCTATGTTGCTTAAGCTGTTCTCGAACTCCTGGGTTCAAGTCATCCCCCTACTTTGGCCTCCCAAAGTGCTGGGATTACAGGCATGAGCCACTGTGCCTGGCCTTCCTTTGTCTTTTCTAAATGAACTTCTTTTCTTTAGTAATTGAAGGAGGGAGGGCTAACAGTTCCTAGATTCTGGCAATTGGCATTGGCATCTGGCACTAACCCTCTCCACTCCTGTGCCCATTTTATAGATGCGAAGAGGCCAACTGATGCAGGATTGTGGTTTCTGTTCCACAACCTCCCCCTTGACAGCTGCCAAGGTGGGTTGGGCTTGGTGAAGGCTGTCAGGGCAGGGCTTTCTGCTGATTCTGCAGGCTCCTGGCTTGGAAGGAAGATTGGCGTGTGCTGAGCATTCACAGGCCACTTATAACATTAGTCCCCTCTTTAGAGGAAAAGTATGAACCTAAGCATCTTGTTAGCAGATCTGGGGGCCTGAGACAACCGTTCACCCTCCTCTTTCCAAAATGAAAACCAAGTTAGCTGGAAGATTCGAAAACGGCTTTCCACAGTTTTCCTGTAGTCAGCTACTCTTCCCCACAGATTTTTCTCATCATGTGATACTGCCTAGCCTACCTCCTCCATGTAAAATTGAGGTTTGGCTGCAGGGGACAAACTCCCATGCTGAAAACTCTCCGTGCCTCACATCAAGCCGTTGGCATTTCTGGTATGCTTTTTGAGGCAAGACTGGTATGCTTACCCCAAGAGAAAGAGCAAATTCCCCGAGAAACCTCTTTCCAGGGGAGCAAAGTGGAGTTAAGCAGATGATGCAAGACTTCATTCTAGCAGGGGAGCCAAGCAAGAAGAGGAGACAAAAGCAGGGCTGTGATGGATCAGGGGGAGGGGGTGCTGAGGGAGCACAGGAGGCAGGGCCGGATCCAGGTCGAGAGGAATAGAAAAGGCTTTCGTGGAGGAAGGTGGTGCCTGATCTGAGGCTCAAGGGGTGAGTGGTAGTTGACCGTTGAGTGTGGCAAGTACCAGGCACTATAAAGGTAGCGGGTTTGGCAGGAGGGTGGAAGCTGGGGAGAGGTTAATGGCAAGGCTGGAGAAGTGGAAGGGGGTCTAGATCACCAAGAGTCTCGAAGGTCATGCTAAAATAGGTTCATGAAGTTTAGCCAAAAGGTAGTTGGGAGTCATGGAAGGTTTCTAAGCAGAGGAGTAGCATGATGAGATTTTGGAAGATCACTCTGGCAGTCACCTGGAGGATGAATGTGCCAGGGGAGAAAACTGGGGGCAAATGCATCGCAAAAGCAAAACACTTCTAGAGCAATGCTTTCAGAAAAGTCATACTAGCAAGGCTGTATGCCTATAGTTGCTGTTTGCCTGTAGTCCCAGCTACTTGGGAGTCC
The DNA here is from genome assembly GCF_002776525.5 of Piliocolobus tephrosceles. Taxonomy (NCBI): domain Eukaryota; kingdom Metazoa; phylum Chordata; class Mammalia; order Primates; family Cercopithecidae; genus Piliocolobus; species Piliocolobus tephrosceles. The sequence goes on from NW_022295482.1 coordinate 8,180, forward strand.
GAGGTGGGAGGATCACCTGAGCCCAGGAAGTAGAGGCTGCAGTGAACCATGGTCGTGTCATGGCACTACAGCCTGGGCAACAGAGCAAGACCCTGTCTCTAAGAAAAATAGTCATTCTTCACCCCAAGAAGTTCAAAGATCCCTGTGAGGGCAGTGCCTTTAAAACTTCTCTTCTTTGGCCGGGCGCGGTGGCTCAAGCCTGTAATCCCAGCACTTTGGGAGGCCGAGACAGGCGGATCACGAGGTCAGGAGATCGAGACCATCCTGGCTAATACGGTGAAACCCCGTCTCTA
>NW_022295483.1:0-3072 GCF_002776525.5 Piliocolobus tephrosceles
GCCACTGCACTCCAGCCTGGGTGACAGAACGAGACTCCGTCTCAAAAAAAAAAAAAGAACTAGAAGAGATCTTAAGGTTTCATTGGCCTTTATTTTCCATATGAGGTTTAACTAACTCAGGGAGCATGGCAGAAGGCAGAGGAACAGAGAAGCTGATGTGTTAGGCGTACGTTGAAAATCTGTCTTGATGAAGAGAGCAGCTCAGAAATCTTAGTGGATGTCAGCGGGAAATCATAGTTGATCTGCAAAACTTTAATTTACATGCAACTTCTCAGAAACATGCCCCTTGGGTGAAGCCAAAGTCTCATGTATCCTTGGGCTCTCAGTGGAGTTTGCCATGGGGGCTTATAGATTCAGAAAAATCCATAAGTGCAAAACAGTTGAGAGGCAGATGTGTGGAATATGGGAAGTAAAATTCCTCAGGCGTCCATAACCCTTGGTCATGGAGGGAATGGGGAACATTCTTTTTTTTTTTTATCCTTTCTTTTTTTTTTTCTTTTCTTTTTTTTTTTTTTTTTTGAGACGGAGTCTCCATCTGTTGCCTAGGCTGGAGTGCAGTGTGGTGTGATCTCGGCTCACTGCAACCTTCGCCTCTCCAGTTCAAGCGATTTTCGCCTCTCCAGTTCAAGCGATTCTCATGCCTCAGCCTCCTGAGTAGCTGGGATTACAGACGTGCACCACCACGCTCAGTTAAATTTTGTATTTTCAGTAGAGATGGGGTTTTACCATGTTGGCCAGGCTGGTCTCGAACTTCCGGCCCCAAGTGATCCACCCACCTTGGCCTCCCACCACACCCAATGGCGTGAGCCACCACACCCGGCTGGAACATTCTTGAGGTTCCAGATATAGAATGTAAATTTCCTTTCCTCCAAAGACCTGTGCTGATATCATCATGGTTCTCAATGAGAAAGCCATGAGAGAGAGAAAGAGAGAGCTCCTTTCTCTCTATTTGCATGGAATGTGTGTGCAAGAATGGATGTTTGAGTGGTATGTATGTGTACCCGACATCACTGTCTCTGGTTGTGTGTATCACGTGTATGTGTCTGTGTGTGTGTACACTGCCAAACATTACTTTCCCCTTCCCAAATGTCAGACCTTTACACGAGATCTCATTTTGAATCCCTTTTCCTTAGACTATGGAACAAGTCATATTTGGTAAACACTTTAAAAATTATTTCCTAGTACTTTGGAATTACCCCCACCGTTCCACCCCCCGCCCAATCCTGCAGTAAGACCTGATGTATCCAGTGAAAAAAAAGAACTTACAATCTTATTTTGAGAGCTTGCTGAGCTTGGAAGAGTAGAAAGTGGTAGAACCAAGTTGACATGTGTGAACCATGAGACCAGGGCTTGTAAAAATGACCAAGGAGAAACGGGGTGGGCAGGGAGCAGGAAGAAATCTGTAGGCCTGAGTGGAAGCAGGAAACCTGCCTAAACTCAAGCTGGAATGTCTTAATTGGAGCCCGAGAGTCAAGCATGGGCTTTGAAGTGTGAAGAGAAAAAAATTTCCATTACACATTTTATTGATACTGAGATTAAAAGAATGCCACATCCTGTAACAGACTTAGGGTATTACCATATGGAGACACATGAGGGCGCTCTGACCAACTAGCAACTGAGAAAAGTAGAAAGGCTGTGTCTGTTTCAACCTGTAGGCAAGGAAAGAGGCATGGTAGGCCTTTTGTTTAATTTTTTTTTTTTTAAGGACAGGGTCTTGCTATGTTGCCCAGGCTGGTCTTGAACTCCTAGGGTCAAGCGATCCTCCCACCTCAGCCTCCCAAAGTGTTGGGATTATAGGCGTGAGCTCCCATGTCCAGCAACAGGCCCTTTTATTTTGTTTTGCGACAGTCTCTGTCACCCAGGCTGGAATGCAGTGGCACGATCTCGGCTCACTGCAACCTCTGCCTCCCAGGTTCAAGCGATTCTTGTGCCTCAGCCTCCCGAATAGCTGGGATTACAGGTATGTACCACCACACCCGGCTAATTTTTGTATTTTTAGTAGAGACAGCATTCCCCTGGTTTGGCCAGGCTGGTCTTGAACTCCTGGCCTCAAGTGATCCACCCACCTAGGCCTCCCAAAGTGCTGGGGTTACAGGCTTGAGCTACCTCCTACCTCGCCCAGCAATAAACCCTTTGTTTATATGAATTAAGGCTTCTACCTTGCAGCAGGCCCTTGGCCCTTAAGTAGTTCCTGGGAAGAAGGTACTAGCCCTAGGGGTGAGGGGGCTGGCGTCATCTTGAAAGGAATGTGAACCATCAGGAGAGAGAGGGAGGCCAGTGAGCAGTACAAAGTGGTTCCTTCCTTACTTTATCAGTTGGCTTCTGTCATATGTAAGGCTTGGAATCATAATCTCTTAGTTTTCAGAGTGCTTTCATATTTTTAGTTATCTCTTTGACCCAGACAGCAAGCTTGTGAGATATGTAGAGAAGACAGTATTTATATGAAATTCACACACAAGACTGAGGGAGGTTAAGTGGCCTGCCCAGAGTCACGTGGCTCGAAAGTGGTAGAGCAGGGTCTGTGCTCATGCCTGTTTCATGCTGCCATACTGTACATTTGGATACGGCGGACAGGAACAGCTCTTAATAAAATTGTGCAGTGGGTAAATGTTGTCCTTGGTGCCTTCGGCCATCCATTTCTGACATCCAGGCATCCTGTACCCCAGATCTCCTATCGTAGCACTCTCTAATAACAGTGATTACAGCTGCCTACCTCCTGCTCATTAAGCACTTAGGTGACTGGTGACTTAGGTCCTGTGCCAAGCATTAAATATGCATTTTCATACATGAATGGTCACAGCAGAGCTATTTACAATAGCCAAAAGGTGGAAACAATCCCTATGTCCATAGTATATCCATACCATGGAATGTTATTTGGCCATACAAAGGAATGAAGTAAGCCGGGCACAGTGGCTTACGCCTGTAATCCCAGCACTTTGGGAGGCCGAGTTGAGCAGATCACCTGAGATCAGGAGTTCGAGACCAGCCTGGCCAACATGGTGAAACCCTGTCTTTATTAAAAAATACAAAAATTGCCAGACACGGTGGCTCACACTGGTAATCCCAGCACTT
>NW_022295484.1:0-2763 GCF_002776525.5 Piliocolobus tephrosceles
ACTGCAACCTCCACTTCCCAGGTTCAAGCAATTCTCCTGCCTCAGCCTCCCGAGCAGCTGGAACTACAAGCAGGTGCCACCAAGCCCTGCTAATTTTTGTATTTTAAGTAGAGATGGGGTTTCAACATATTGTCAGGCTGGTCTCGAACTCCTGACCTCGTGATCCACCCACCTCAGCCTCCCAAACTGCTGGGATTATAGGCATGAGCCACTGCGCCCAGCCAAAGTCTCCTTTTCTTTTTTCTTCTTCTTCTTCTTTTTTTTTTTTTTTTTTTGAGACAGAGTCTCGCTCTCTCGCCCGGGCTGGAGTGCAGTGGCCGGATCTCAGCTCACTGCAAGCTCCGCCTCCCGGGTTCCCGCCATTCTCCTGCCTCAGCCTCCCAAGTAGCTGGGACAACAGGCGCCCACCACAATGCCCGGCTAACTTTTCGTATTTTTAGTAGAGACGGGGTTTCACCGTGTTAGCCAGGATGATCTTCGTCTCCTGACCTTGTGATCCACCCGCCTCAGCCTCTCAGAGTGCTGAGATTACAGGCATGAGCCACCGCGCCCAGCCAAGTCTCCTTTTCTTTAAGCCACTTAAGTTTGGGCTCGATCTGCTGTGCCTTGCAGCTGAAGGCAGCCCATCTGATGCCCTCGCTGAACATACTAATTGCTTTAGAGATGTTTACCAATGGCGTGATCTCAGCTCACTGCAATCTCTGCCTCCTGGATTCAAGCGATTCTCTTGTCTCAGCCTCCTGAGTAGCTAGGATTACAGGCACACACACACCACTCCGGCTAATTTTTGTATTTTTAGTAGAGACTCCTGGCCTCAAGTGATCTGCCTGCCTCGGCCTCCCCAAAGTGCTGGGATTACAGGCGTCAGCCACCGCGCCTGGCCGAGGAAGACATTCTTAAGCCCATTTGAGGGATGAAGCAATGGAGCCTGAGAGGTCAATACAATACTTGACCATCCAAGGTCACACTGGTGGAGCCATATTTTAAACACAATCAGTGCACCACAAATATGTGATGGGAGAAATGGCCACCTAAGCATGGGGTGCGGCTGAGTGGCTGAAGGGCACAGCCCACCTTGGGGCCCAGAAACACAATCCTGTGTGAGGCACACCCTGTCCCAGTCCTCAGAACATACCCTCTCTGCCCAGCCTAAGCATCTTCAAATGCATCCCCAACAACGTTTTTTTTGTATGTTTCACCAAAAATCCTCTAATCAAAATCCAGATTGAAGACTACCCTTCCAGCCAGGAAGTCTTCCTAAGCTCTAACCTCAGCTTCCCCTCTTGGAATGCGATTTGGTCCCTGACCCCAGCACACGACAGCTCTTCCCTCTTCCTCCTTTTTAGCAGGAGGAGGAGACAGTTCTCTTGCACTCAGGACTCTGCCCTCTAGGCAGAGCCTCAGCTAGGAAAAGCAATCTCATCTGAGACAAAGGCTGCCCGGCGCGGCTCCGGGTGGCCGTCTGCACTGAGAGGCAGGGAGCTCGGTTTCAGGCGTCCTTCACGCTCCCCAGCCAAAGGGAAAGCCCACGCAGCAAAGTTGTGTTCGGCGTCCATTACATTATGGCACTGACTGTTCAGCAGGCACATTTCTCTCTGGCTGGCGACGCAGCTCGGAACCGGGATTCACCCGGCGCCGCCAGGCAGTCGATACCCGCCAGCTTCCCTAGGGCGGTGTTCTAGGCGAGGAAAATTGCTCCCGAGATTGCTTAAGGCCCCTGGGGAAATGACAAGGAGAAATTAATCTTCCATTGCTAATCTCCCCACGTGGCTGTTGCCTGCAGGAGGTGGTCACCCCATTCCTGCCGGAGGTACCTAGATCCCTTCACACTGCCTCCAGTACAAACAAAATACTCACAGGTAGGTGTTGAATGAGGGAAACCAGCCCTGCAGTTTTAGGATGCACAGAGCACCTGTGGAGACGAAGAACGAACACGTAACTTCCATCCTCATCATCACTATAGCTAGTTTAATTAATCTGCACCAATGGCCCCAAGGACTAGATGTGATTATTCTCTCCATTTTACAGAGGAGAAAAAATGAGACACAAAGAGGTTAAGTAACTTGTTCAATCCAGGCTGATTGGTTTGCAAATATATGCTCATAGTCCCAAAGCAATAGTGCCTGTCTAAGGCTAGGCTCTCTTGGGTGGCTTCTGTGTGGCTCCCCAACTAAACTGTATGCTGTTTTAGGGCAGGACAGGTCATCTGTTTCCTTGGTATTTCCCCCAGCTCAGAGTCATCTAGGTTCTCAGTAAGCACCAGTTAACAGCTGTACACAACTCAGTCTAAAAAAGCCGGAAGCCTACTTTTCATGGGCTTGCATTCTAAGCCCAAATAAGACAGAAAGTAAAGAGGAAATATTACTCACAGGGGAATCAGGGTATAGTCCCCAAAATGTGGATAGATTATTTTCATTTTCCTTCAGGGCTTGCTCTCTTTGTAAATCTAAGTGAAAAAGAAGGAAATTGAGGCTGGAAAGTGAGTGAAGCAGGCCTTAGTCCAAAGACTTGCCAGTGGTCTGAAGCTGCCTGCATTCCTTACACTTGAAGTTCCAGAAGGCAGGAGGCAGACTGCAGCTTCTCCAGCCCTGCTAGTCACCCGGAGGCAGCATCTCCAGGGGGGCTTGTACATCCTGCTAGGGAAATGGAATTCTGAGAGGGGAAAGAGGAGGACTGGCACTCTGCAGCCGAGGGGAGGCTGTGCTGTTCCAACATTTGCTGGCCTGTTACAGAGAAGCCTGACTCACTGGCTCCGTGACTAGG
>NW_022295485.1:0-1178 GCF_002776525.5 Piliocolobus tephrosceles
GCTTAGGTTATGGTATTTCTTCATATATGTGATATTTTTAATGCTGTCGACTTTATTCTTTTTTTTGTGTGTGTGTGTGTGTCAAGAAGCAGTAATGTAATCATGTTACTCATGGTGTTTTAACAAGACTGTACTGTGGCAAATCCTAAGGCTCTTGGTGTTTCCTGAGTTTAAGTGGAATTGATTCCTGGAGTCGTAATTTAAAAAAAAAATGTGTATAGGAAGGGGCCTTGGGTTCCCTAATGCGCTGGTTCTCCAAATTCAGGCTGCACACAAGTGCTAAGCTGACTCCATCCCAATGACCTATTTTTTTTTTTTTTTTTAATTATACTTTAAGTTCTAGGGTACATGTGCATAACGTGCAGGTTTGTTACATATGTATACATGTGCCATGTTGGTGTGCTGCACCCATCAACTCGTCAGCACCCATCAATTCATCATTTATATCAGGTTCTTCTTCAGGATAGCTTCCTTCAGCATAGAATTGCTTTCCAATATAAAGTATTATGTAAACCAAAAAAGGTAGTGTAAATAGCAAACTCCTATGCATTAAGCAAGAATCAGTGTGACACAACAAAAAATTATTCAGTTGTTACCATTTGGCAGGCACTGTGCTGATTAACTCATCATTTCTCTTCTGAGTTTCTACAACAGTTTTCTACGTGAGCTTCATTATGCCAGTCAATTTTTTTCATTTGCTTCTTTATTAAATTTATCATTTACATTTTCAAAATGCAAATCTGATCATATTGTTAACCTGCTTAAGAATATTTTAGCAAAATTCAAGATTATCTAACACCAAATGAGTTGAGAGTCACAATATCTAGGTACCTATACCAATTAAAAGGCACAATATCTAGGTACCTATAGAGAAACACAGGAGGAAGACACCTGGACTGCAGTTCAGGTATTAAATAAGGTAGAAAAAGCATGAGCATATTCTATATTTCTACAAATGAAAACTGCTGAATCTGAAATACATGAAAATTATATGACCTAAGATGAAAAATATACTGGGTGAGATTAATAAAATATTAGGCACTGCAGAAGAAAAGAGTAATGACCTTGAAATACAGTAATAGAGAAATATCAAAAATGAAACATCAAAACATTTGATAAAACATGAAGTGGACATCAGTACTTGCTGGAATTTTGATGCACATGTATTGTATTAAATT
>NW_022295486.1:0-8755 GCF_002776525.5 Piliocolobus tephrosceles
CCGCTTTTCTTTCTCTATACCTTGTCTCTGTGTCTTATTTCTTTTCTTAAGTCTCTCGTTCTACCTAACGAGAAATGCCCACAAGTGTGGAGGGGCAGGCCACCCCTTCACCAGGAAAACAAACTGCCCTCTTGTGCATCTTCCCACTCTGGAAGACATTAGGAGTTGGGAGTCCATTTTACAGTCAGGTAAAATGAGGGCCAGAAAAGGGGAAATAACCGATCAGGTTTATACAGGGGTAAGGAGTAGAGCCAGGGGGAAGACTGGGATCCAATCCCTGTGGGTCTGGACCCAGCAGACCTTTCCTGAGGTTTGTGGTCAGGCCAGACTCCTCCACACTTGCCTTGGCCAGCTCAAACATGGCCTGCAGGGCAGGGATGTCCTGAACAAAGTCGTCCTTCACATCAGCGTCCAGCGTGAGGTAGGCCAGGCCCTCCACTGCCCAGCGCCGGGTCCGGGTGTCTATGGACGTATTGCACAGCCACCTGGAAGTGAGGAGGGAGCCCATGTGGGAAGGGGCCCAGGCCTTAGGTCAAGAGGGTGAGGCGATTTCAGGGTGGTGAACCGGGGATGAGGTCCCTTTCACACTTCACTGGAGCACACCCCAGAGACTCCTGCCCGGAAGGCGCGTGAGGAGGTGCAGGGCCTGGGAAACACAGCCCCCTTACTTGCGACACTGTTTGGCCAGCTTTTCTGTCGACCCTTCCGCAAACTGCCTGAGACCGTAGTCTGTGCCACCTGCGGAGCCAAGCTTACAGAGTCCCTGTGGAGGAGAGGAGACAGCAGATGCATGCAGGATCAGAGACACCAAGGCTTGCGGATGAAGCCCTGCTCAAACAGGTTTCTATGGGCAGAACACTTCGCCCCTCTTTCTTTGCTTGGATCCACCTCTGCGCAGACTGTAAAACTCAGCTCAGGTGTCACCTCTGCTGAGATACTTTCCCTGATGCTCTGGGTTAGGGTAGAGGCCCATCAAGTTGCAAGTTCTTGCTCTCCATTTTGACCCCCACCATTTTGACCCCACAGAGGTATTGTGCCTGCCATTTTGAAAAAAACAGCAAGACCAAGTTAACCACATCTGAAGCTTCAATGGGGAACCTTATTATGGCATGGAAACTGGCAGCGAAATTCTATCTTCTGGGTAGATAACAGATTCAGATGTGCAAAATTCTACCCAGAGAAAATTGGACTTTTCTTAGGGGGGCAATTTCATAAGAGAAAATTCACTTTTGTCAGAAGCTAAAATTTGTTTTTAAAAAATTGATGCTGAGTGCAGTGGCTCACGCCTGTGATCCCAGCACTTTGGGAGGTCAAGGCGGGTGGATCACTTGAGGTCAGGAGTTGGAGACCAGCCTGGCGAAATTCTGTCTCTACTAAAAATATAGAAATCAGCTGGGCATGATGGCTCATGCCTGTAGTCCCAGCTACTTGGGAGGCTGAGGCAGGAGAATCGCTTGAGCCCAGGAGGCGGAGGTTGCAGTGAGCGGAGATCGTCCCACTGCACTCCAGCCTGGGCGACAGAGTGAGACTGTCTCAAAAAAGAAAAAAAATTCTCTGTTGCTGGGATGTCAAGTTTGAGAAAAGAGGGTAGTGTTTTTTTTTCATTTGTAAAATGGAGATAATGATTATCACTCTCTGGGTTCTGAGCAGTAACTGAGGTAACGTGTACAGTGCTCAGCACAATGTCTGGCACACTCGATGCTCAATCAGTGTGAGTTCCCCTTCCCTTTGTCTTCCTTCCCTGACTCGTCTATCTGCTCTGCACTGCACTGCAATCACCTTATTCTGATTGTATTCTTTTTTTTTTTTTTTTTTTTTTTTTTTTTTTGAGTCGGGGTTTTCTTCTGTCACTCAGGCTGGAGTGCAGTGGCACGATCTCGGCTCACTGCAACCTCTGCCTTCCAGATTCAGGCCATTCTCCGGCCTCAGTCTCCCAAGTAGCTGGGATTACAGGTGTGCGCCACCACGCCTGGCTAATTTTTGTATTTTCAGTAGAGACGGGGTTTTGCCATGTTGGCCAGGCTTGTCTTGAAACTCCTGACCTCAGGTGATCCTCTCTCCTCAGCCTCCCAAAGTGTAGGGATTACAGGCATGAGCTACCGTGCCTGCCCTATTCTGATCGTATTCTTTTAAAAAATCATTTTATTGGCCAGGTGCGGTGGCTTACGCCTGTAATCCCAGCACTTTGGGAGGCCGAGGCAGGTGGATCACCTGAGGTCAGCCTAGCCAACATGGCATGGCGAAACCCCGTCTCTACTGAAGATACAAAAATTGGCTGGGCGTGGTGGCGAGAGCCTATAATCCCAGTTACTTGGGAGGCTGAGGCAAGAGAATCACTTGAACCTGGGAGGCAGAGCTTGCAGTGAGCCAAGATGGCGCTACTGCTGCCACTCCAGCCTGGGCAACGAGAGAGAAACTGTGACTCAAATAAAAAATTATTTTATTTATCTGTATTTTCTAATTTATAATTGCTTAGAAATGAACAAGTGTTGCTTTTTATTTTTAAGAGCACAATAGGCCAGGAGCGGTGGCTCATACCTGTTGTCTCAGCACTTTGGGAGGCTGAAGCGGGAGGATCGCTTGAGGCCAGGAGTTCAAGAACAGCCTGGGCAACATAGTGAGACCTCATCTCTACAAAAAATACAAAAATTAGCTGGGCATGGTGGCATATGCTTGCATTCCCAGCTACTTGGGAGGCTGAGGCAGGAGGATCACTTGAACCCAGGAGTTTGAGGCTGCAGGAAGCCATGATCATGCCACTGCACTCTAGCCTGGATGACAGGGAGAGACCCTATCTCAAAAAAAAAAAAAAAAAAAAAGAACTACAGTAGTGTTTTTTTTGGCTATTCATGATGCTGAAGTGTATAGGGGTGAAGTGTCCTGATATTTGTAATTTACTTTAAAATGGTCCAGCAAAAGACATTGAATGTCAATAGTTGTTGACTCTTAAATAAGTGGTTGTACACCCTGATACATACATTAAAATCATCTGGGGACCAGGTGTGGCGGCTCATGCCTGTAATCCCAGCACTTTGGGAGGCCGAGCCGGGCAGATCACGAGGTCAGGAGTTCGAGACCAGCCTGGCCAACATGGCGAAACCCTGTCTCTACTGAAAATACAAAAAGTAGCCGAGTGCAGTGGCATGCACCTGTAGTCCCAGCTACTCAGGAGGCTAAGGCAGGAGAATCGCTTGAACCCGGGAGGCGGAGGTTGCAGTGAGCCGAGATCGCACCACTGCACTCTGGCCTGGGTGACAGAGCGAGACTCCGTCTCAAAAATAAATAAATAAAAATTAAAAACTAAAATAAAATCAACTGGGGAGCTTTTAGAGCTCTCCATGTTCAGGCTATCCCCCAAGCCAATTAAATCAGAATCTCTGCAGATGGGTCCCAGGCATCCGTAATTTTTAAAAGCTCCCCAGCTGATTCTAATGGTTGCCAAAGCTGAGAAGCAGCTGTCTAAGTTGTGGGCCTCTGGGTGCTTGTACTTGTATTTTTCTGGATATTTGAAAATTTACATTAAATTTCTTTTTTCTTTTAAGGGCAGTAAAAGTGACTGCAAAGCAAAGCAAACCCTCCATGCCTTCCTGCTGCCACTAGGAGGAAATCCTACACTGCTTGGCTGCCCCTTCTGGACCCAGTGTCCCACTGCAGCCCCTTTCCTCTCTGCAGATGATGAGTCCCTGTCACGTGGCTTGTCACTCCCCTGGATGTGCAGGGTATGTGCTTTGCTCTCACTTTCCCTGCTGCAGGCCTCCTTGAGGCTCTCAATCTCCCCAAGCTTCAAACTCACTTCATCCCCCAGGAGGACACCCTCTAGCTCACATTCATCTCTCCCTCCCACCTCCTCACAGTCACAGCCAGTCATTTCTCACTCTCACAGCCTGTCAGAAGCAGGCCATCTACTGACATGAATCCATCCTCTGGCCCTCACCATGACCCTGATACCCTTTCACCTGGGCCCTCAGAAAGCAGCATAGACACTGGTTAGGAACGTGGACTCTGACCTGAGCTCCAGTCTCAGCTCTGCTCCTTTCTTGCTCTGGGATCTTGGGCAAGTACATAAATATTCTTTTTCTTTCTTTCTTCTTTCTTTCTTTCTTTTTTTTTTTTTTTTTAAGAGGCGAGGTCTCGTTATGTTGCTCAGGCTGGTCTCGAACTCCTGGCCTCAAGTGATCCTCCTACCTTGGCCTCCCAAAGTGCTGGGATTACAGGTGTGAGCCAGTGTGCCCTGCATGCAGAACTGTCCTACACCTAAGCTTCCCCATTTGTAAAGTAGATTTATGGTAACAGTAGCTACTTTTAGGGCTCTTGTAAGCTTTTGACTAGTCAACTTAGACTTAAAATTTTAAGTTAACATTCACTCAAAACAGTACCTGGCAAAAAACTAAGTCTTCAGGAAATATGAGCTATGATTATAATCATCCAAGTAGAAAATGGATATGAAAGGCCCCTCTGTTAAATGGCTGGCCATTATCCCATGCTATTATTTAAAAATGTTTGTTATAAAAAACTTCAAGCATCCAAAAATGTAAACAGGATAGCACAAGTACAATACATATCTATATACTCACTATAGAGATGCAAAAATTTTTTTATATTTTGCCATATTTACTTCATATATATGTACATACAGTCACACGTCACTTAACCACGGGGATGTGTTCTGAGAAAGGTGTCATTAGACCATTTCATTGTTGTACGAATATCAGAGAGTATACTGACACTAGTTCAGTATGGTCTAGCCTATGACACACCTAGGCTATAAGGTACAGCCTATGGCTCTTAGGCTACAAACCTGTAAAGCATGTTACAGTTGTACTGAATATTGTAGCAATTTATAGCACACTAATTATTTGGGTATGTAAACATATCTAAACCTAGAAAAGGTATAGTAAAGCCAGGCGCGGTGACTCATGCCTGTAATCTCAGCATTTTGGGAGGCCACGGCAGGCAGATCACTCGAGATCAGGAATTTGAGACCAGCCTGGACAACATGGCGAAACCCTGTCTCTACTAAAAATACAAAAATTAGATGGGCGTGGTGGCGTGCACCTGTAATCCCACTTACTCAGGAGGCTGAGGCAGGAGAATTGCTTGAACCTGGGAGGCGGAGGTTGCAGTGAGCTGAGATCACGCCACTGCACTCCTGGGTGACAGAGTGAGACTTTGTCTCAAAAAAAGAAAAGAAAAGAAAAGGTGTAGTAAAATATAGTACTTTAATCTTATGGGGCCACTGTGTATATATGCTCTGTCATTGACCAAAATGTTGTTATACGGTGCATGACTGTGTATGTGTATGTATGTATATGTGTGCAAATATGTATGTATGGTTACATATGTACTTTTTGGGTGCTGAACCATTTTTAAGTAATTAACAGACACTATGATACTAAGCCCTCAGCATGCACTGCTGCAAAACAAGGCCATTCTCCTGCATAACCACCATACCATTATTACACCTAAGACAGCAATAATTTCTCAATATCTAATGTTCACTTTACATCCAAAGTTTCTCTTATTGTCCCACAAATGTCTTTTAGGGCTCTTTTTCCCAAACCAGTCTTCTGTCATGGACCAAGTACTGCATTTGATTGTTATGTCTCTTAGATCTCTGAATCTACAATAAACTGTTTGTGGTGGTATTATTCATGTTGGGTTTCGCATCCCATCCTTCTCTCTCCTCTAACAAAATCCACCAGAAGAAATTCTTGCTTTAATTAGGGAGAGCTTATTCATTTTCCAAAAGGTTCCCCTGGCAGGAGTGCCACATTTCCCCACATTGTGAAGTACTCACCCTGAATCTAAATGGCGTCTAACCCTTAGGGATCACCCCCACCGCTGAAGAGCGAGCCTGCATCTTTGGGGAAAGGTGCCCATCCTGTCTCTGGAACAATCTCTGGGCCTGGAATGCCTCAGCATATCTGAAGAAAAGGGAGGTAGGCGCTGGAGGAAAGGCATAGGCAAGGACAAGTACCTGGCCTGGAGCTCCAGGGAGCGCTGCTTTCCTGACACCAGGAAGGTTCGAGGCAGATTGAGGTTGGAGCTCTCCTTTAGCTGAATGGAGGGAGAAAGGGGCATGGTGAGGCCACTGAACTCCACAGGGCCCTAGCCCTCTGCACACATACACACACAGACTCGGGGTCAAAGCCAGTATCTTTGTTCCTCCCAACACCAATGCCCCACTCCAGGTTCCCATTTCCCACCTCCTGGATGCTCACCTCCATGCCATCTACATCGATGCGTGCCCGCACGCTAAACTTCTGGCCAAGGAGCCGCAGCCTGGGCACGCAGTAAAGGAGGCGGTCGTTGAACTAGGAAGGAAAAAGTTTGGGATGCATGCGTGGAGGGCCTAGTGGGGATGTGGCCCAGCTCCTTGCCCTGAAGCTTTACTGCTGAGGATTGTAGGCAATAGATGGAGAAAAGACAGCCCAAATTGGGCACAGGGGTCACAAGGAAAGAGCCTAGGCGTGGAAGACACTCCCTAGTGGGGAACCTCGGGCAAGTCACTTCTCTGCAAGGCTTAGTTACTTCATCTGTAAAGTGGAGGAAAAAAAATCCTAGCTAGGTAGTGAAAATACAATTCATTACTAGAGGAGAAAATGGCTAGCAGGAGGTATAGTCTTTGTTTTTCATTTTTTTCCTCTTTCAGGAATGAAAGGAGGTATAGTCTTGAGTGAGTACCAGGTCACTATGTGTGTGTGCGTGTGTGTGTGTGTGTGTGTGTGTGTGTGTGTGTTGGGAGGGGCATGACCCACCCACAATTCCATGCCTGGCACTTACTAGTATGAGGTATCGGTCTTGAGTGGTCCCATTCTTTGCTGACAGCTTAAGGATGTGGCCTTCTTTTATGAGCTCTTTGGTGGGGCTGACAATGTCCTCCTCGCCCCCTAACAGCTCATATACCTTCAGCAGCTTATGCATTCGCTCCTGGCAGAAGACAGGGAACAAAAGGCACGGTTGGCGTGCCAGCCTCCTGTCAGATGCTCACAAGTCATGACACCCCCACCCCAGGATGGAGACACCACAGGTGGGTGGCCAAGGAAGGGCAGGGGCTAGAAGGGCCACTCACCATTTTGCGGATGGCAGCATTCGAGTGCTCTGCTGCTGTGGCTATCAGCTCCAGAGACTCTACAGGCATAGAGAGGTGAGGTCAGATGGGGGACTAGCAGAGAAGAGCCTTTCCGGGGCTCCTTTTTTTTTTTCTTTTGAGATGGAGTCTCGCTCTGTTGCCTAGGCTGGATTGCAGCGGCATGATCTCGGCTCACCACAACCTCTGCCTCCTGGGTTCAAGCGATTCTCCTGCCTCAGCCTCCCAAGTAGCTGGGACTACAGGCGTGTGCCACCATGCCCGGTTAATTTTTTATTTTTAGTAGAGATGGGGGTTTCACTATGTTGGCCAGGCTGGTCTCAAACTCCTGACCTCATGATCCGCCCACCTTCGCCTCCCAAAGTGCTGGGATGACAGGTGTGAACCACCGCACCCAGCCTGGGGGTTTCTTTCCTCCCTGAATACCTCCTCCTGGCTTGATCACACCCTCCCATCTCAGAAAGCTTCACCCTCAAAAAGGTCCACAGCAACATCATTTAAAATCAGAAGTTCAATGTCACAATGCCAGACTCACAATAGATGGAATAGTTGGCAGCCAATTAAAAAATGCAAGCTTGCCAAGATTATTATTACTATTAATAATAACAATAAGAGTTACATATGTAACCAGAAGGAAGCATACCCATGTTGTCTCTGGATGGTGGGACTATGGGTGGTTTTTATTATCTTCTTTAGGTTTTTCTGTATTTTCCGTATTTTTGACAAAGAACATGTATTACTTTTATAATCAGAAAAAGCCATATAAAGAAACAATGAGATGATCCTGTTCTTTGTCTCAATGATTCTGATTCTGGGTATCTATGCTAGGAAAATACACATTCTATACACAAACACACTTTCATCATATTGTTATTTACAACAGTTCCAAGTGGGAAACAAAAATGTCCATCTGTAGGGGAGCACACCCACCTGTACCTCTTCCCTGCCAAAAAAAAAAAGAGGCCGTGCCTCTTCCCTGCCGAAACAAATGGCCACCTGCAGGGGTTCAGTTAAATACATTATGCCGTCTTCATATAATGGAATATTAAACAACCTTTACAAATGATCCTCATGTAGGGCTTTTAATAATCTGGGAAATGCTCAGGGTGTTTTAAAAAAAGGATACAAACATGTTTATATAGAATGATCTCACTTTTACAAGTATACATGTCTAAAAAACACCAGGAAGAATTTATGTCACAATGTTCATTGTGCTTATTCTCTGGGGGCTCAGATCACAGGTGATTTTTTCCCTACTTCATCTTTTTCTGTAATTTCCATATTTCCTATAGTGACCAGGTACTGCCAGAAAAAAAAAAAAAAAAAAAAGCTGAAATGAGTCCCTGTACATCTCCACCCACTAATAAATCCCACCCATGCTTAAGGCCTGGCCACAGTCTCCTTGTACCCCGTTCTGTATGTGCTGGATCTCCCCACTCAGATCAGCCTGTGCTGGAGGAGCAGAGGTGCTTCTGAAGAAGGTCCATATGGCTGGCCAACCAAGTCTTGTTTTCCTAAGAGGCTCTCTCTTCATGACCAAGTTTTGGTGCTCAAGGAGATCTATGGCCCCTGTCCCAGCTCAGGCGTCCACATGCCTTTCAGGGGCCGGGCTCTAATCTTCAACCCTTCTTCCATCCTGGCTGCCAGAAGGAACTTTCTCACACA
>NW_022295487.1:0-14595 GCF_002776525.5 Piliocolobus tephrosceles
TGGATTCAACAAGAAAGTGGTTGAATTTATGCAACTGTCTAATTTTTCATAATGAAACTAGCAAAAATAAACCATAAAAAACTGAACTGTGTGTTGACTGTTTAACAGATGTGAGTCTAGAATTTTTAGAAAGAGCACACTGTGCTCTCAGCCTCAGCACTACTGACATTTTGGAGCAGATAATTCTTTGTTGATGGCGGAGGCTGTTCTGAACACTGTAGGTGCTCTAGCAGTGTCCCTGGCTTCTGCTTATTATATATCAAAACTAACCCCTGTTGTGACAACCAAAAATTATTCCAAACATTGCCACTGTTCCCCAAGGGTGATGGGAGGGAAGGAAGGGGTGGTGAACTATCCCTGGGTAAGAACCACAGGTGTGAACCATGTGAAAAATCTTGTTCAACAAGGTACTATTAGTTATGGAGCAGCTGAGAACTGCATTGAAAAACATTTGTTGAAAATCTTGGTCCTACATAAAAAGAATGTTTTGTAGAATTCTGGTCCCACTACAGTGCTGTCTTTCCAGAAAATGAACTTGATGAGAACCAAGATTTAATGATTTCCTTGCATTACCGAGCAGTCACTAATCATATCATTTATCGTTCACATCATCTTTTTTCTTAATTTCTCTGCCACTGGTCCACTAATTATCTGTAGTAATGAATCACAGCCACAGCTATTTTATTCCAGTTAAATGCCCCAATCAACTCATATCTTTCAGTCTCCCACTCCCAACAGTACTAGCAGGCATCAAATGACCAGCCTTGGCCAGAGGCAGAACTCTTGGTTTTGTAGTCAACTCCCCTCAGAAAGGGAGAAACCAAGAAAATGACCTTCTTATACAGACAGTTTGCAAAAATGAGCAGGTCCCGTGACTGCGAGCAAGGCCTGAGGAAATTGCCCTTTGCCCTTTAGAAACGATGGCGGAGAGGTGTGCACCCTGGATCAAACAGTGCCTATCTTTTCATCCCTAAATTATCTAAGCACTTTCTTTACAGAGAGAAAGTTAAAAAATAAACATGTGTGAAGTCGCTGTCACTGTGGCTTGCGTGGTTAGCACTGTAATTCATGTCCATGTGTCCCACTTAGGGTTGACAGATTTGCAAATAAAACCAGAGCATGCCCAGTTGAATTTGGATGTCCAATAAATTATGGTTGCGTATCTGAAATTCAGATTTAACGAGGAACCTCTATTTTATTTGGTAACTGTAGCCCAACTTGCTAGTCAAACCTCAGAAGAAGGAGCGATTTAATACTTCCTTGTGTTCTTCAACACATGACCATTATAGACAGATAGAACTTTTAAAATGATAAATGCAAAATGAATGAAAGTTTCGCCTATACGTGGGAACTAGCAGCCCTTGCATCTCTGTCCCCACTCTAAGAAGCAACCTGGTACATATGAATATCAGAAATTCTGTCAGTAATTCAGACACAATATAGTCACTACTCACTAATGATGGAAAAACTCTCAAACTCTAGAATCAGAAAACCTGAATAAAAAACATGATCTCTTCTACTTGGGTCAATTTTTACCAACTGTAAGCCTATTTGTAATCTATCAAATGCATTTAATAGTAGTGTAATCCTCACAGGATTACTGTTAAGTGTGAAATTAAATGATGACTCTTCTTAGCACTGATCACATAATACCTGAAATACATTCCCATTTTAACTTTTATTATCCCTACAATTGCAGCTCACATTTTTTTGTATTCCTTAATTCTAAAGCAATTAGTATCTTCATCATGATTTTGCAATTGCCTTCTGTTCTATTATTTTCATAAAGAATTGTCATTCTGAAAACATCGGGCAGAAACACTGGTTTATGTGTAATAATGCAGTATACCTAAATCTCACACAAAAGGCATCTGCTGACATAGAAGAAAGGGACTTTCTGTATGCTCAGATTTAAACTGCAATCTGATTTCCAGCACTACATTTGGGATATTGGGTTTTACTTATATCCTCTCAATTTTAGATTCCAGAGATGTATATGTTTTTAAATACCACAGATACAATAGGATCATTATTGAAATTGAATACTGAATTTCATAGGCCTGGTACACAGTCACTGCAAAATGTTACCTGGCATATGGACTGATGGAGACCAGATTCATTTTATTTATCACTCCATTCTCACGACCTAGAGTAATAACTCGTATATGCTATGCCACTAATAAATGTTGGCTGTGTGAAATACTGGCTGTGTGGCCTTTTACATGAGTAGTCATCACTGCACACAGGGCTCTCTGGTATTTCCTCGCTAATAATGACTGAGCATCTCTGGTTCACAGGTCCTCCTCCTCCTCTTCAGCTTCTTTAGCCTTTTCCTTTAGATTCAGCAGGTTCCCTGAACCCAGAGAACAGTCCTTCCCTGAAGTTCTCTACTCAAAACAGTCAACCTTACCTCGTCCTCACTTCCACTAGCTCTTCAAAAGGTCCAATCCAGTTTCCTACCTGGATACTCCATTGACTGCAAATATCAACTCCACCAAACCCAGCACTTGCTTCTCTGTCATGTTCTCACTTCTTCCCACGTTCTCACTTCTTCCTCCTCTTAGCGGTACTCACCACAATTGGCCTCTCCCTTCTCCTTGAAAAAAAATCTGTTTTCCTTGACTTACACGCATTATGTTCTCTTGGTTTTTCTCCAACATCCCTGGGCTCTTTCTCAGTCCCCTTTGCTGGGCTGTGCCCTCGTCTTTTTTCTGCACACAATCCATCTCCCTATATATCCTCTTCCACTCCCTGGAACTTAATGGACTACACATATTGATGCCGCCAACATAAATACCTGAAGCCCTGGCCTCACCATGAGTCTCTTAAATGCCATTGACCTTCTGATTACTCCATATAAATGTCAATCAATCATCTCAAATTTAAAGGAAAATTTTATTTCCAACCACCCACTTCAAGTCATTTCCTCCCATAATTGTTCCTATCTCAATAAATACCACCACCACCCACTTATTGGTCAAAACAAAATCCTTAGGAATAAGCTTGATTGTTCCACCCCCTTTACAGTAATTCATTAACAAGCTAAGCAAAAATACATGCCGACTCTGTCCACTTTATCTTTTTCACCGTCTTTATCACTAATGCACTCCATGAAGCCACCAGCCTGTTTTCCCTGGAGAATTCTCTGCTGTGCTCCTAAAGAGTCTTCCTAACCTCTTGTGAACCCCACAGATCCAGTTCCCACAGAGTAGCTAGAATTAATTTTAATAATTGAATATAGGCAGGGTGCAGTGGCTCACACCTGTAATCCCAGCATTTTGGGAGGCCAAGGTGGGCGGATCATGAGATCAGGAGATCGAGACCAACCTGGTTAACACGGTGAAATCCCATCTCTACTAAAAACACAAAAAATTAGCCAGGTGTAGTGGCATGCGCCTGCGGTCCCAGCTACCCAGGAGGGTGGGGCAGGAGAATCACTTGAACCTGGGAGGCAGAGGTTGCAGTGAGCTGAGATTGTGCCACTGCAATCTAGCCTGGGCAACAGAGTGAAACCCCATCACAAAAAAAAAAAAAAAAAAAAAAAATCGAATGTAAATTTACTCTCCTTGTAACCATGCAATACCTTCTCGTATCTATTTAAATAAAATTTAGTCTGGGCGCGGTGGTTCACGCCTGTAATCTCAGCACTTCGGGAGGCCAAGGCAGACAGATTATTTGAGGTCACAATTTTGAGACCAGCCTGGTCAACATGGTGATATCTCATCTCTACTAAAAGTACAAAAAAATTAGCCAGGTATGGTGGTGGGTGCCTGTAATCCCAGCTACTTGGGAAGCTGAGGCAGGAGAACACTTGAACCCGAGAGGTGGAGGTTGCAGTAAACTGAGATTGTGCCATTGCATTCCAGCCTGGGCAACAAGAATGAAACCCCGTCTCAGAAAAAATATATAAATAAATAAAATAAATAAAAATAAATAAAAAATTTTTTACTGTGGACATCAGAGCCTAATATGATGAGGCTCCTGACTTCCTCTCTGTGTCCTACCTCATTTTCTGCCTCTCCATTTCCTTGCTTTCTCTACATCAGCCCCTCTAGCCTTCTTTCTCTCCCTCCACACAATTTCCCATACCAGGGCTTTCCCCCGATTTGGTCTCCCTGGAACTTTCGTCGCTTAGATCTTCACGACTGTCTACTTATTTTGTTGTCTCAGCTGAATGTCACTTTCTCATGTAGAGCTCCAAAAACATATGAACTAAAGTAGGTGAATCCATTTCTCTCTTTCCACAAACCTGATGTCTTTTCTTCAGTGCACTATGAATCTCTAACATTTTCTTCTTTGTTAAATGCTTATTGGGTTAGTGTCTGTCTCCTCTACTCTTGCGTAACTTCCGTGAGAGTCGGGACCCTCTCTATCTTAATCAGATAGAATGATTTGAACCTAGAATGGAGCCCAGTACACAGTAGCTGCTGAGAAAAAGAAGCCTGGTTTCCATGAATTAACCAGGGTATGGGAACTGATCACTGCGGGAATCCTGGAAAGCAAGAAGGGGCTCAAGCTCCAGCACTCTTTCATTTTGGTGTCACACTAGACCCCTTCTCCTCCCGGTGTGAAATACAAGCAAACTTCTTTCTCCTCCTTCTAGTTGGAAGAAGAATTCACACATAAAGAAATAGTGATTTAAGAAAAAGGAAATCTTTTTATTAAGAGTCATCTCATTTTGCCCGGGCACAGTGGCTCACATCTTTAATCCTAGCACATTGGGAGGCCAAGGCAGGAGGATTGCTTGAGTCCAGCAGTTTAAGACCAGCCTGGGCAACATGGCAAAATCTGATCTCTACCAAAATTACAAAAATGAGCTGGGCATGGTTGCCTGCCTGTATTCCCAGCTACTCTGGAGCCTGAGGAGGGAGGATCACTTGAGCGTGCGAGGCAGAGGTTGCAGTGAGCCTTGATCACAACACTGAGCTATAGTCTGGGTAACAGAGCCAGGCCCTATCTCAAAAAGAAAAAATTATCTCTTTCAATGGATCTCATAGTACTAAGGATCTGTGCAAGCTTTAGGGATTGCTGGAAATGATGACAACATAGCTGGGGAAAAATAGAGAGAAACTGGAGGAAGAGGTAAGCAGACATGGCTAATTAAGGAAAGCTGAGGGCATGATGGCTGAACTTATGAAATTTAGGACAAGACCCTAGTAAGACAATGAGCTTCCAAGACTTGCTCATTGACTTTCAGCCCTATGAGATGTGAACAATGTCCACATTGTCTCGGTAACCCCACACAGAGTATATAGTTTGAACATTATTAAATTTCTGATATTTGATTGTTTTTGACTTACAAAAATAGAATTTCATATAATTTATACTATGTTAGTTAAATCTCTTCTGTCATGTCTAGTTAGAGCACATAGGAGATGTAAGAGAAACAAGTATAGAAAGGTTAAAAAAGATTCATAATAAACATTAAATGGGGCCAGTTTTTCAGTGGATGCCTTAAGTTCTTCAGGCACCAAAGAATACCTCATAAATGGTCAGTGTCCATAGGGTGACTCCAGGTACTAAAGATCTCAGCTTCAGTACCAGGGATTTTTCCCCATAAGAAAGAGCACTAAGTATGACTTTTGTCAAAAAACCTACATACGCTACAGGGATACAGGCTTTATAAACATTGGAGTTCAGAAAGAAAAGAAAGGAGATAATGGGGAGGCCACTGGGTCCATCCTCACATATGAGGAAGAGAGGCCAACACCAAAGTTCCTGTGGAGGACATAACCCAGGATCGTCTAAGAGAGACACTTTGAATTCCCTTGACTCCCACAAAATTTTCAGGAAAAACCTCCTTTTGTCTGACATAAGTCATCATAATAAAGGGAAGTGCTGTATGGGGAATTTATTTTAGCATCCTTATTTCTAAATCCTCTAAAGACCCTGAGGACATGTGATGCGAAGGTTTTATTGGTGGAGATTTGAGAAGAAATGGCCTGTACAGAGGCCCCTCACACAGTCTCATGGAGAAGGCAAGTAGCCAAGCTCCTTTTGTGGAGGAAATAATTTGGGATCCCGTAATAAAGATGTGCAATCTCTGAAGAAAACATCACAATTTCTTAAGGGACATGGTCTGGGCACAATGCTAACAAAACTCCCTATTTTCCCCACCGCATAGTAGCTCAGCACCCACAATGTGCACTTACGTCGGGTGTCCCCAGCCAAAGCCAGTGGGGAGCTCAGCACCATCAGTGTCACTGTCAGAGCTGCCATGCAGGAGCCTCCAGGGAGCTTCAGACACACCATGCTGGAGAACAGGACAGGACCAGGGGCCAGAGGAGCAGGCAAGTCTCACTCAGGGAGAACTATGATCCCCCCTCCTCCCACATTCCAAATTATAGGGAGGAACTTACTGATTTCCTTGCTCCTGGATTGGGTAATCTCGTGTTGGAGAACCAATCAGCATCTGAGTTCATTAGCATCATCAGTTGCTGGTCAGAGACACTGTATGAAGGTCCTCTTCTGAAACAGAATTTCCTTCTTTAAAGCATTGTTTTAAATTAGTACTTGAAAGATTTGACCCAGTTGCGTGTAAAATACTTTAACTGGGTCCCTATTGTGAGCCAGCTCTGTGCTGGTCAGTGATGTGTTCACAAGTTTGAGCCTTGTACGAGCATTCATTTCCCACTTGACAAGACAACTGTTTTCAGGAGTGAGTGTGTGAGTGTGTTTAGGAGTAAAGGAGATGGAGGGAACATGGTTGAAAATCCGGAGACCTTTAATCTTGTCCTTATTGTACCATATCTTAATGTTGTAGATTTGGGGAAATTACTTCATGTCTCACAGTTGAAATGAAGGCACCGTGATCTTTCAGGTCTTTCAATACTGGAAAATGTGATTCTCTGGATGCCTCAAGGAGCAGCGGCCCTGGGTATCTGATGATATGACAAAATGACAGCTGTTGACTGGAAAGTGTAATCGGTACCTATTTACCAGTAGAGCTGTCTCTAATAAGTTAAAGGAAATAGAAAGTTTGTTAATAATTTAATCTGAGTAAAAAGTTTTTTCAAGTGTCTCTCCTGATGCTGCCCTCAAGTTTAGTGGCACCTCCAGAGCGCACACAGGCAAGGGGCTTTCAGGGGCCACACTATGTGCAACACAGGGTCTGAAGTTGCCTTTGTATAGCACTTACAATGTGATAAGGTCAACTGTGCAATCAAAGTATGCAGGGGGCTGAGACATCGATCAAGGGCTCAAAATCAGCTGTTGACACAGCAAGTCTGTTTTACAATAATTAATATTTTATGTGAAGAGTGTTCAATCCCTCATTCCTGGCTCCCGTTATGATTTCCTCATTTGTTTGAAGCTATGGCCGTTTACTAGTCCACTTCTCTTGTTTTATTGTAAGGGAAGATATAAGAAGACTCTACTGGCTGGGCACGGTGGCTCATGCCTGCAATCCTAGCACTTTAGGAGGCCAAGGTGGGTGGATCACTTGAGGTCATCAGTGCAAGACCAGCCTGGCCAATACGGTGAAATACCATCTCTACTAAAAAAATACATACATCAGCTGGGCGTGGTGGTGCATGCCTGTAATCCCAGCTACTCAGGAGGCTGAGGCATGAGAATTGCTTGATTTTGGGAGGCCGAGATTGCAGTGAGTCGGGAGCACACCACTGCACTCCAGTCTAGTCGATAGAGTGAGACTCAGTTTCAAAAACAAACAAAAAGACTTTGGTAACTAATACGTTACAGAATATTGAGGAAATACAACCCTAGGGAAAAATCTATGAATTACATCAGTTGATATAATCATATAATTTTAAACATATAATTCTACATTTAGATAATTATGCTTTATATTTATATAAATTTAGCATCTAAGATTCAGAATGGACTTCAGAGTACAACTATGCAGATAAAGTTCTGCATTAATTCACACCCTACCACAGTTCTGACAGACACTCATTCCTTATGTGCCTTAGTGTTTCTAGGGATGGGATACTCACCATGCTGCAATAAAATGACTATAATTTCTTGAGCAATTTTTGAGCATTTTGCTTTGTACTCAGAATTGTACCAAGAGCTTTCTATACACCATATTTTTATTCAATTCCCACATTAGCTGAGTGAGGAAAATACTGTTTTCATCCTACAAGTGAAGAGAATAAAATGATGGAGATTAAACAACTTTTGCAAGGATGCAATGCTAGTAAATAGTAACTCGGCCTCCCAAAGTGCTGGGATTACAGGCGTGAGCCAGCACGTCCTGACAGCAAAGTCTTCTTATATCTTCCTTTATGATAAAACAAGAGAACTGGAATAGTAAAGGGCCATAGCCTCAAACAAATGAGGAAATCATAATGGCAGCCGGGAATGAAGGATTGAACACTCTTCACAGAAAGTATTAATTATTTTAAAGCAGAGTTTTTCTATCAGCTCTATTGAATGAAGTTATCATATATGTGATTCCAAACCCCTCAAGCTCTGCCATTGTATTATACTACCTCACATTCAATTTCTAAAGAGAATTATGTCCCTTATACTCAAATTATTTTTATCACTTTAATTCATGGCTGTACAAATCAGTAAGACTACCTCTTTTAATGAATGGCAACATTTTATAGACTTCTGGGTAGATACTGTGTAGCAATGCTAGTTCCTTCAGAAGATTCCCCTCATCACCATGGTTACACTCCTCTGGAAATGACACAATTTGTGTTTATGTTACATAAGGACACCCATAGCTCCTGCACAAATCTCCTTCTTATTAAAGATAACAACAGCCTCAACATTCCTAACTCCGTTCTATTATTCTCAATCATCATTTCCAATTTCTCAGCACAAAGTAGTGCAAGTTTGATAATTTCAGAATAGAATAAAAATAGTGTCTCATTTACTTTGGAAAAATATATTTCTGTTAATGTAGAAAGTTAAAGATTTCTTGGAGAGGTTGGGTAAAAGTCAATATTGTCCCTGGATTTGAGAATAAACTATGTTCCTACACTACAGTGATAATTCAGTACTATTGACAATTGTGCAATTGCAACCAGGAGAATATCACATTTAATTTGGTAATAGGAAATAATAATTTACTAATTAACTAATTGTGATGTGGTAATCTAGGAAAGGAAGCTAAGGTTCACCTTAGTATTACAGGATAAAAGCAGAGGCAAAAATAAATAATTTTACATCAAGAATGTACTAAAATATAGTTACAGAGAAACCTTCAAAACTTGTTTATATAAATTTGACACACTATAAATCATACAAATTTATATTTAAAAAGATGACCAATGGCAATGAACTAAATTCTGTATCTTTTAAACATTTATGAGTAACAAAGATGTTGTCAGTTCATTTGTGCTGTGATAAAATACGGTAGACTGGATAATTTACAAAGAACACACGGAAGCTGAGAAGTCCAAGATTAAGGCACCAGCAGGCTCAATGTCTGGCAAAGGGCATGGTCTCCACTTCCAAGATGGCGCCTTGCATCCTCCAGAGGGGATGAACGCTGTGTACTCACATGGTAGAAGGTGGAAGGGCAAGAGGCTGAAAACTGTGTGAAGCATTTTTTACAAGGGCCTTAATCCCATTAATGAGTGAGGAGCCCTACCTGAATTTTAAAGGGGACACGCTTAAACTACAGCAGATGTGCTTCTTTAAATTATGTATCTCACACTTTCCTTCAATATTCAATATAAGGATGGTTCAGGCTAAAAAATGTAGCAACTGTCACCAAACCATCCATCATACAGGTGATCTCTAGGCTGAACTTTTGCACTGAAAACAAGAGAAGAATCCTCTCAACTCTGCTGTGTGTGAGAGGTGTCAAATACGGGAGCTTATTTCCAGAGGAAATGGCAATTAAATTGGTTTCTGGAAGAAAGTGGTTTTCAGTGTGGAAGTTCCATGGTCTCTGGCCTTGATACATAAAACCATAGGTTTAGTTTTAGGGGAAATAAATCCCAACATTCCCAAGACTAAACAGGTAAAATCAGAAGCACAGACCTTTGTTGAACAACAGGCAGGTTGACATTGGTAGGATTACAGCAAGTCTTGAGTCCTACCGATTGTCACAGAATGGGGCTGTCTTGTAGTAAGCCTGAAAGCTTGCAACACATTTTGGAAAAATAGGCTCTTTTGGCTCTCAGCAAGCCTTAGTTATCATAGAATGTCTGCCACTTGTCCAAGTAGTTTCAAAATGTTCTCAGGAGTTTTCAGAAACCAACTAACACTAATCTGGAATTTAAAGTAAAAAGCAGGTTACTAATCCTTATAACTAAAGAAACAATGATACTAACAATAAATGGATAAACAGAACCAGCTTCTTCTTAGCATGGAAGATATGTATCCTGAACAGAAAACTATGCCATTTAAAGGTCTTATTAGTATTTATCACACTTGACAGGACCCTTTCCAGTAAGATCTCAGTAATGTCCTGCATTAAAGAACTTTGGTAGTGCCAATCATCACACCATTGTAGCAGGATGAGCAGCAGACAAAACTCCTCAGACACTGAGTTAAAGAAGGAAGGGGTTTATTCGGCCGGGGGCATCGACAAGATTTCTGTCTCAAGAGCCAAACTCCCCGAGTAAGCAATTTCTGTCCCTTTTAAGGGCTCACAACTCTAGAAGGGTGCACGTGACAGGGTTGTGATTGATTGAGCAAGCAGGGGGTATGTGACTGGGGGCTGTGTGCACTGGTAATTAGATCGGAACAAAACAAGATAGGGATTTTCACAGTGCATTTCTATACAATGTCTGTAATCTATAGATAACAGAACTGATTAGGTCAGGGGTCAATCTTTAAATACCAGGCCCAGGGTGTGGCGCCGGGTTGTCTGCCTGTGGATTTCATTTCTACCTTTTAGTTTTTACTTCTTCTTTCCTAGGAGGCAGAAATTGGGCATAAGACAATATGAGGGGTGGTCTCCTTCCTTAATGACACTATCTAGGTCAGTTGTCAGGACTTCTTCAATTTCCAAAAGTCATTCTTTGACTCAGCTGTTTTATAACAGAATGCTTGCCATCGTGTGGTTATAGAGAGAACAACTAGAATTTCCATAGGCCTTTGTATGAATATTGTAAGTACAAGGAATTTTCTTTTTATTTCTCTTTCTAGACCTTATGTTAATTGTGCTGTGGTAATAATGTGCACTAATAAATGAATACAGTAAAGTTGCAGCATATAAAATCAACACACAGGGCGGAGCAAGATGACCGAATAGGAACAGCTCCAGTCTCCAGCTCCCAGCGTGAGCGACACAGAAAACGGGTGATTTCTGCAATTTCAACTGAGGTACTGGGTTCATCTCACTAGGGAGTGCCAGACAATCGGTGCTGGTCAGGGTGCTGGTCAGCTACTGCAGCCCGACCAGCCAGAGCTGAAGCAGGGCAAGGCATTGCCTCATCTGGGAAGGGCAAGGGGGAAGCGAATCCCTTTTCCTAGCCGGGGAACTGAGACACACAACACCTGGAAAATCAGGTAACTCCCACCACAATACTGCACTTTACCAAGGGTCTTAGCAAACGGCACACCAGGAGATTATATCCCACACCTGGCAAGGAGGGTCCCACACCCATGGAGCCTGCCTAATTGCTAGCACAGCAGTCTGCCTTCTAACGGCAACGCAACAGCGAGGCTATGGGAGGGGTGCCCACCATTGCTGAGGCTTAAGTAGGTAAACAAAGCCGCTGGGAAGCTCAAACTGGTGGAGCTCACAGCAGCTCAAGGAGGCCTGCCTGTCTCTGTAGACTCCACCTCTGGGGACAGGGCACAGCTAAACAAACAAAAAAAGCAGCAGAAACCTCTGCAGATGCAAACGACCCTGTCTGACAGCTTTGAAGAGAGCAGTGGATCTCCCAACACTGAGATTGAGATCTGAGAAGGGACAGACTGCCTGCTCAAGTGGGTCACTGACCCCTGAGTAGCCTAACTGGGAGACACCCCCCACTAGGGGCAGACCGACACCTCACACCTCACATGGTGGGGTACACCCCGAGACGAAGCTTCCAAAGCAAGAATCAGTCAGGTACACTCACTGTTCAGCAATATTCTATCTTCTGCAGCCTCTGCTACTGATACCCAGGCAAACAGGGTCTGGAGTAGACTTCAAGCAATCTCCAACAGACCTACAGCTGAGGGTCCTGACTGTTAGAAGGAAAACTAACAAACAGAAAGGACACCCACACCAAAACCCCATCAGTATGTCACCATCATCAAAGACCAAAGGCAGATAAAACCACAAAGATGGGGAAAAAGCAGGGCAGAAAAGCTAGAAATTCAAAAAATAAGAGTGCATCTCCCCCTCCAAAGGAATGCAGCTGATCGCCAGCAACAGATCAAAGCTGGACAGAGAATAACTTTGAAGAGTTGAGAGAAGGAGGCTTCAGTCGACTCATCAAACTTCTCAGAGCTACAGGAGGAATTACGTACCCAGCGCAAAGAAACTAAAAACCTTGAAAAAAGACTGGAAGAATGGATAACTAGATTAATCAATGCAGAGAAGGCCATAAACAAACTGACAGAGATAAAAACCATGACACGAGAAATACGTGACAAATGCACAAGTTTCAGTAACCGACTCGATCAACTGGGAGAAAGAGTATCAGCGATTGAGGATCAAATGAATGAAATGAAGCAAGAAGAGAAGTCTAAAGAAAAAAGAGGAAAAAGAAATGAACAAAGCCTTCAAGAAGTATGGGATTATGTGAAAAGACCAAATCTACGTCTGATTGGGGTGCCTGAAAGTGAGGGGGAAAATGGAACCAAGTTGGAAAACACTCTGCAGGATATCATCCAGGAAAACTTCCCTAACCTAGTAAGGCAGGCCAACATTCAAATTCAGGAAATACAGAGAATGCCACAAAGATACTCCTCGAGAAGAGCAACTCCAAGACACATAATTGTCAGATTCACCAAAGTTGAAATGAAGTAAAAACTGTTAAGGGTGGCCAGAGAGAAAGGTCGGGTTATCCACAAAGGGAAGCCCATCAGACTAACAGCAGATCTCTTGGCAGAAACTCTACAAGCCAGAAGAGAGTGGGAGCCAATATTCAACATTCTTAAAGAAAAGAATTTTCAACCCAGAATTTCATATCCAGCCAAACTAAGTTTCATAAGTGAAGGAGAAAGAAAATCCTTTACAGATAAGCAAATGCTTAGAGAGTTTGTCTCCACTAGGCCTGCCTTACAAGAGACCCTGAAGGAAGCACTAAACATGGAAAGGAACAGCCGGTACCAGCCATTGCAAAAACATGACAAAATGTAAAGACCATCGATGCTAGGAAGAAACTGCATCAACTAACGAGCAAAATAACCAGTTAATATCATACTGGCAGGATTAAGTTCACACATAACAATATTAACCTTAAATGTAAATGGACTAAATGCTCCAATTAAAAGACACAGACTGACAAATTGGATAAAGAGTCAAGACCCATCAGTTTGCTGTATTCAGGGGACCCATCTCACATGCAGAGACACACATAGGCTCAAAATAAAGGGATAGAGGAAGATCTACCAAGCAAATGGAGGAAAAAAAAAAGCAGAGGTTGCAATCCTAGTCTCTCATAAAACAGAATTTAAACCATCAAAGATCAAAAGAGACAAAGAAGGCCATTGCATAATGGTTAAGGGATCAATTCAACAGGAAGAGCTAACTATCCTAAATATATATGCACCCAATACAGGAGCACCCACATTCATAAAGCAAGTCCTTAGAGACTTACAAAGAGACTTAGACTCCCATACAATAATAATGTAAGACTTCAACACCCCACTGTCAACATTAGACAGATCAACAAGACAGAAAGTTAACAAGGATATCCAGGAATTGAACTCATCTCTGCACCAAGCAGACCTAATAGACATCTACAGAACGCTCCAACCCAAATCAACACGATATACATTCTTCTCAGCACCACGTCACACTTATTCCAAAATTGACCACATAATTGGAAGTAAAGCACTCCTCAGCAAATGTAAAAGAACAGAAATTATAACAAACAGTCTCTCAGACCACAGTGCAATCAAACTAGAACTCAGGACTAAGAAACTCAATCAAAACTGCTCAACTACTTGGAAACTGAACAACCTGCTCCTGAATGACTACTGGGTACATAATGAAATGAAGGCAGAAATAAAGATGTTCTTTGAAACCAATGAGACCAAAGATACAACATACCAGAATCTCTGGGACTCATTTAAAGCAGTTTGTAGAGGGAAATTTATAGTACTAAATGCCCACAAGAGAAAGCTGGAAAAATCTAAAATTGACACCTTAACATCACAATTAAAAGAACTAGCGAAGCAAGAGCAAACACATTCAAAAGCTAGCAGAAGGCAAGAAATAACTAAGATCAGAGCAGAACTGAAGGAGACAGAGACACAAAAACCCTCCAAAAAATCAATGAATCCACGAGTTGGTTTTTTGAAAGGATCAACAAAATTGATAGACCGCTAGCAAGACTAATAAAGAAGAAAAGAGAGAAGAATCAAATAGACACAATAAAAAATGATAAAGGGGATATCACCAATGACCCCACAGAAATACAAACTACCATCAGAGGATACTATACACACCTCTACGCAAATAAACTAGAAAATCTAGAAGAAATGGATAATTTCCTGGACACTTACACT